>NC_069735.1:517620-597620 GCF_027358585.1 Pangasianodon hypophthalmus
CCTTTGATGACATTTTTGCTTACGCGATAAAGATCAGGTTTACTTTGAATGCTGTGGTGAATTGTTCTATCATGCATCATTTCCCTGTAATAGGAAGAATTACAACCAGAACTCAGTCCAAATTCAGGTTTTTTTTGTTGTTGTTGCTGTTTCGGGGTTAAGATTGCTCCATTTGATCCCAGGTTCATTCATTCTTCACTGCGAGTTTGTCTCTGTGTCTGCATTCTCAGGATAATGTTTGTTCTCCACTCAAGCTGAAAACTGCCTTCAAGCATTTCCTGTCTCCTTATTTACTTTAGCTTCTTATTTGTCATCCTAATAGAAGTTTAGGAATTAGACAGCTACGGGAAACGGCCAGCAGCACAGCTGGTTCAAATCACAGTGCTTACGATAAATCTCATCATTGTCTTGATATGTCTGTAATTTGGTGTTAAAGTTCATTTCAGAGCTCTGTGTCTTGCAGATGGAATGTTCTAGAAGAATAATAATAATAATAATAATAATAATAATAATAATACAGACGTGCGCACTTGTATTGAGTATTTCACCAAGACTACATCCTGGTTGTGAAACCTACCTGATTTCAGTTTACACCCACACGCTATAAGCCTCTGATGTGTAAAAATAACCGTATTACAAACCAGTCACACAATCATAACTCATGCTTATTTATCTGAATCAGGCCTTTGATTGACGTCATCTGGAACAGTCATCGCTGCAGGAAGTGGATGGAGTGCGTAGTTTCATGAATATTAATGAACACAGCGATTCTTAAGAGTTAAAGAAATGTCTGGATAGTATAAACGCAGAGATAGTGACTCCGGGTTTACTGTAGATTTGTGAAATCTGAGATGTTGATTGCAGTCCACAATGAGAGGAAATGCAAATAAACTGTTTGTGTAGTCAGTTCCTGTCAGTGAGACAGGTGGCGTGAGACATGGTTGAAATTCTTTCATTTTCTATTTTGGATTATAGAAAAGAGCTTTGTGGAGCGTCTTTATCACAAAAACTCTCTTCCCCCACAGGATCTTTACCAACACGGCAATTCTATTCGATTCAGTTTTATTTGTGTAGCACTTTTAACAACGTGCATTGCCGCAAAGCAGTTTTACAGAACTATATAAATTCCAGATATAATCTTGAACCTAATGAGGAAGGCAGAGGTCATGGTGGCAAGGGAAAAACTCCCTGAGACGATATGAGGAAGAAAATACCTGAATACACTCACCATCCACTTTATTAGGAACACCTGCGCATGTATCCAATCAGCCAATCGTGTGGCAGCAGCACAATGCAAAAAATCCTGCAGATACAGGTCAAGAGCTTCAGTTAATGTTCACACCAAACATCAGAATAAAGAAAAAGTGTTGTTAAGTTGTGCACTCTGAGATGCTTTTCTGCTCACCACGGTTGTAAAGAGTGATTATAGTAACTCAAATAGACTTCCTGTCAGCTCAGACCAGTCTGCTGATTCTCCCCCGATCTCTCATCAGCCTGCAGATCCTCCGCTCACAGGATGGTTTTTGTTTTTCGCACCATTCTGTGTAAACTCTAGAGACTGTGTGTGAAAATCCCAGGAGCTCAGCAGTTTCTGAAATACTCAAACCTTGCTTTTTTTCCCCTCCTTGTGTGTTGCGTCAGGCGTTCAGAGTGGCAGAGGAGGAGCTGAGCATTCCTGCTCTGTTGGATGCAGAAGACATGGTGGCTCTGAAAGTTCCTGATCGTCTCAGCATCCTCACCTACGTCTCTCAATATTACAACTACTTCCACGGCCGCTCTCCCAGTAAGACATCCAGACATCAGTAATACTAATACACACTTTATATACCGATGCTTACTCTGTACGTCTGTCTGGAGTCGGGGGTTTGGCAGGTGTGAAGAGGCCAGCTGAAGAGCCCATCGATCGTACGTCAGGGGTGAAGAACCAACCGGTTACAGCTAAAGTGTTCAGCTCGCCTAAAACTGACACGGACACCAAGGTAAAGACACGGTTAAGCACTTCATTCGAGATAAAGACGCTCCTGATGAGATCAGTATGTTATGATAGGATGGGCCAAACACATTCTAACAGAAGTATCATTTCTTGCTTTGTGATATACAGTGGCTTGCATAAGTATTCACCCCCTGTGAACTTTTCCACATTTTGTACTGAACTGAGGAAAAATCTGTATAGTTATAGTGCAGAATTATTTACAAATAAAAAATGTGAACGTTTGATTGCATAAGTGTTCATCCCCGTCACTGTGAAACCCTTAATTTAGTTCTTTAGTAAATACACCTGTTTCTGGAAGAGTTGGTTACAGAACACACAGAGCGTCAATGAAGACTAAAGAGCGATGGAAAAGTAACTAACGATCAGAGCTGGTTATAAAAAAAATACCTCAGAGGTTGAACGTCTTGCAACATTAAATTACATCTATTATTAAAAGAAATCAAAAGAATATTGGAAAAGCGTGACTCCGCCTAGTGGAGACCTTCCACCAAAAGTCAGTGAGAAGGAAAAGACGGGATTAGTCAGAGAAACAACTAAGAGGACAAGGAGAACTCTGAAGGAACTGCAGAGATCTACAGCTCAGATGGAGAACCTGAACACCAAAAGGCAGGTTAGAGATTCAGTAAACATATGGGAAACAGTTCTCTTGTCTGAGGAGACCAATATTGAACTTTCTGGTCTTGGCACAAAACCCTGAGAACACCGTCCCTGCTGTCTGCTGTGAAGCGTGGTGATGGTAGTATGGAGGTGGGAATGCGTTTCATCAGCAGGGATTGGTCGAGATGAACGGAACTGCATACAGAGCAATTCTGGAAGAAAAAGAGATTTGGTCTGGGGGCGGAGCTTCACCTTTCAGCATGACTATGACCCTCAGCTACACTGACGTAAAGCTACACTGGAACTGCACAACACCAAGAACTCGAATGTGTTGGAACAAATCAAACCCAGACCTCAGTGAGAATCTGTGGCAAGACTTGAAAATTGCTCTTCACCAGCAACAACAACGCTCTCCATCCAGTCTGCCCGAGTTTGATGATTTTGCGAAGAAGAACAAGTGAAAATATGTGCAAAGTGAAAAGAGATGTAGGTTCTCGCACGTACTGACTCGGAGGGGTGAATACTTATGTAAATCTCATCAACATGTTTACGGTTTGTCTTCAGAGCAGACAGTTAGCATTGCTGTGGTTAAGCGTGCCTTTGGAATGCTGTTAATAAATTGGTGTTATTTTGCAGAGAGACGTTCCTGTAGAACGCTCGGATAAATCTGGCACAATAAACAGAGGCTGCAGTATCTGTAATAAACACGTCCACCTTGTTCAGAGACACCTCGTGGACGGGAAACTCTACCACAGAAACTGCTTCAAGTATGACGACCCTTTCTCCATAACATTATTTTATTTAATCGCTTATATGACATGTTTAAGTCTATTGTGTTTGTCAGAAAAATCGTTAAAAATCCAGTGCAAATGATCCACTTTTCTTTTTTTTTTCCCACAGAATGGTTTGTTCTGTTGTTAGGGGTTCGTGTTCAGTAACGGTGTGTGATCTGACGGTTACCTCACTGCTGACTCTTTCAAAATACAGATTAAAATTCACTATTACCATATGTACATATTTGTTCTACATAATCTGGTTTCATGCGAGTGTTCTCAGTGCTCTAGACAAAAACTCGACTCAATTCTAATTCCTGCTGCAGGTTTTCATGTGACTCACCCTCACACAAAGATGTGCAAAGAGACTTTTACAAAGATTTCGTAATAAATGTGTCCTTTACTTTTCACCACTGGCTCATGTCAGTTAATACCGTGATTTTTTTTTAATACTAGGTTATCATACCTTGAGAACTTCTAACTAGTTCTGTCCCTGACGCCGTGGTACATTAGCTGCTGAGTATTTGGCATCATGCTCTGTTAGCAAATCTAATCAGACACACATGAGCTGTGAGTCATTGGTGTTGTCAGTGAGAACATGTGTCAGACATTTCGGGGGAAATTCCAGTGAATAACCATCAACAGTGTACATTAACCAAGTGATTTAAACCATGTGTAACAACACTGAGCAGTTACACTGTAGGACTTTGATAAAGAGGGTTGATAATAACGTTATTTCATTTAACAGATGCAGCGAATGCTCCAACATTCTCCTCTCTGGAACTTACAAACCTGGAAAAGAGCCCAACACTTTTATCTGCAAGTCACACCAAAACACACAGAAAGTTCTGCTCGCTCAGGTCCCACCACCTGCACACTGTATCCCAACTACACCACCCATCACCAAGTCACCACCCATCACCAAGTCACCACCCATCACCAAGTCACCACCCATCACCAAGTCACCACCCACTGCAAAGGACATCACGCTCAAGAGTGTGGGAAAAGACTCCACCCAGCCTAAGCTTTGGCTAAAGAGTAAGAATGAAAGTTCCTCTGCCCCTACAACTGCCCCTATATTTTCCCCTAGACCTTCGCCTACACCTTTCCCTACAGCTGCCCCTACACCTGCCCCTACACCTGCCCCTACACCTTCGCCTACACCTTTCCCTACAGCTTCTCCGCGCTATAAACCCACAACATCCAACTCTGTGGCCGCGACAGTGAAAAGTCCCGCCGAACAGAAAGTACTCACAGAGACGCCTAAAGGCCCGAGCAGCTCAGTCCTGAGGAACCTGGAGGCCAGACAGAGGTGAGGATTAGGATTAGGGTTCGAGTCTGTAACGTTAAACATGTAGACGGACAGGAAATAACCTGATGGCAGCCGAATGAAGCGTCGTGTGTCCTGGATCAGTAGGAACCCGAAGGAGACCAAAGTAGTAAATAATATCAATTAAATTATAAATAGTATAAATGTAGTGCCACGTTTCATTATTTATATTCATCTGTTATTAGTATTTGTCACATTTATTTACTTATTTACAAACTTACTTGCTTATGAACATACTTAAGAACTTACTTACCGTCTTACGTGAAGTGAATTACTTACGAACTTACGAACATTCTTGCTTACTTGTTTAAAAACTTACTAAGAGCTTCATTATTTTTTAACTTGCCTACTTACAAACGTGCTTGTGAACACACTTTTGATTTTACTAACTTACTACTTTAAGAAAAGCTTAATTATGAACTTACTAACAACGTACTTTCTTACGAACTTGCTTATGAACTTATTTACTGACGTACTCACTAAGGACTTCATTATTTATGCAGTTACTTAAAAACTTGCATACTTCAAAACTACTTACAAACGTACTTTTTTTACCAACCTACTTACAAGCTTAAGAACTTAATTACCTATGAATGCACTTAAATTCTTACTTAATTATTAAGTTACATGCGTATACTCTTAACTAAGAAGTGAATTACATATGAACATATGAACAAGATTTACTACCTTTTGAACTTATTTTCAAACTTACTTGCCTAAGAACTTACTAATAAACTTATTTACTCACTTACTAAGAACGTAATTACGTGTCAATGTACTTACTTTCTTATGACATTGCTTACTTACAAACATTTATTTACAAACTCACTTAATTACTAACTTAATTGCCAATTACTTATGAACTTATTTACTTCTGATCTTATTTACTAAGAAGTGAATTCCTTATAAACAAACCTTACTCTAAAGATCTCTGAACAGTTTCTTACCTCTTGTGTTTGACCAAAAACATTGTGAAGCCTTAATAAAAGTATTTTTCTCCCTAAACTTGAGGCTAGAATCATATACAGCCTTTTTTAACGTTAATATAACGTGGACTGTTATGACTTTAGTTAACGAGGTGGCATTATGTTTAAGGATTAGACCTTTATATCACTTTAAACACTTCGTTCTCATTTCCTTCTTTTCTCACACCAGATTCTTTGAGTCCAGTAGTAGCCCCGTCAGCTCCGTGTCAGTCACTAAGGGCAGCACAGCAGCCCCGGCTAATGAAAAGCCAGTAGCAGGAGGTGCAGGAGCTGCCGGAGGTGCAGGTAAAGGCAAGCTGCTGCTACGAGCAGGCGACTGGACGAAAGAAAAGGAGAATGATAGTGATAAGGAGAAAGCGAAGTCTGTCATTAGCAAGTTTGTGATTGACGAGACCAGCAAAAACAGCAGCTCACCTTCTTCACAATATGGTGGACTGAGATCTACTGCTAAGTAAGTGCTGTTCATTATTTCTCACATTTCCTTTAAATTCATCTGCAGCAGCACACAGAGTAACTTAGCACTGGCAACTGCTCGCTTGACTGATCTTCGGTCTGGTCAAAATAAGTCGAGTCATTCTTTTGTTTTGTTTTTTTACGCAATCATGAAGTTACAGGCTGGTTTGCGTCGCCCCCTTGTGCAGAATCTGTGCTAACACATCTCTTTTGTCCCACTGTTTTATTTATTTATTTATTTATTTCTTTTTAACAGGAGTAATGTTTCACCCGTACCTGCTGCCAGTAAAGGGCCGACCACCAGAGTGCTGCTGAAAGCACCGGACATGGATTTAGAGCTGAGTACAAACCCCAGTTCAGCTAAAACCTCCAGCTGGCTGCGTTCCAGAGATAAATCCCCAGCTAGAGCAGCTACTACACAGCCGACTGACAGCAAGGGTGAGGGGATGCGATTGCTTTAACGCTGTAGGTTAGCACATGAGTCTGGAGATCTTTCACACTCGTTTTAAAGGGTCACGTTACACAGAGCCGAACCGGAACTAATCAGTTTAGTGACCAATAACACACTGATAGCCATCATCTTCATTTATCTGCATTAATCTGAGAGGTACACAAACAGACATACAGTACATCACCTACACTACACATCACCCCGAAAAAGTGATATGGAGAAATTATATATATAACATGATGAAAAACGCATGTATAAGGTTAGTGCCATATTTAATAATTATATTCATGTTTTATTAGTATTTGACGCATTTATTTATTTATTTATTTATTTATTTACTAATTTACAAACTTAAACACTTACTAACTTATTTATGAACTTACAGACTTACTTATGGACTTACTAACTTACATAAAATGTCACGTGATAAAAACATGTAGAAGGTTAATGCCATATTGAAATTATGTTCAAGTTTTATTAATATTTGACACATTTGTTACTTCAGTATATAAGTATAAAAAAATAACTTATTTATGAACTTACAAAATTTCTTACTTACTTATAACCTCAGTTATGGAATTCCTTACTTAGGAACATATGAAACTTCTTACTAACTTACTTATGAACCTCATTTCTTAGCATCTTACTTATTAATTTATCTACGAACTTACTTATGAGCTTCCCTACTTACAACAAACAAAGTTGTGATTGTGTGAGTATTTGCCCCGGTTGCCATGAAAGCCTTTAAATTAGTTCTTTTGGAAGGAGACATGGTTACAGCATCACATTTTTAATCTTGCTGATTAATAACATCGATAGCACATTCGTTCCAGTAGCTGAGTTCATGGCTTGGAGTTTATTGCTCTGTTTTGCCCCCTAGTGGAATAAGAAAGAGCTCTATTTTTCTATTTTTGGTCCTCAAGCCAATTTTAATTTCAAGCGTATATCCTAAATGTATTTTTCGGGCCGGATTGGAGGCTTTCTCAGCCTGTGGGTTGTATATTTGACCCCCAGCTTTACAGAACCCTGACAGAAGCACTTCTGCTGTTTCAGCACCCGATACAGCGCCTTCAGACTGGAGAGCTATGCTCAAACCTGTGGCCAAGACCCCAAAGTAGGTCTTCCAGTGCATCTTTCTTCAGTGTCTCCTGTTTGTCTCACTTCTCAGTTTCCCTGCTTGAGCTCGCTGTTGCTTTCCTTTACTAACAATACTTTTGCTAAAGATTGATTGTGCTTTGAAAACTTTTCAGGCTTGAATCTTCTGTACCGTGTTAAATCCTGTTAAATCTGTTTCTTTTATTGGTTGCCTCTCCAGATGGTCTGTCTCTCTCACTCCCTCTCGCTTTATGACCGGTCTTGACGTGCCTTCTTCTCTACGCCTCACACAAACAGCGGCATATCGCATCTGAGCCGAGAACCTCTGCTTAGCCACACCCATTTCCCTTCTTTCCCTGTCCTCTTTAAAGCCTTCACCTGGTTTCAAGGTGAGGGGAAGTTCGCTACGCCTTCCACAGCTCGGTGCCGAGTTAGAGGAGTTTCTTTAATGCTGCGCTTTTTGCTCTTCTGGTTATCAGATCCAGAAACTCTCCAGACTCCACACCGTCTAGCGAACCGAAGACGTCTACAGGGTCTCGGCCCTGGGACTCGCACACGAAGAGCTCCTCTCCTTCGCCTACTGCTTCTCTTTCTAGGAACAGCAGCAGCGCCACGAAATCTCCCTCGACCAGTGTGCTGGAAAACAGGACGCCACCTAGCCAAGGCAAAGAGGAAGGACTTCAGAGTACGGACGAGACCGACATTATATTCTCATTATTATTCACACTTGCATTTCTTTTCACCTTCACTTTACTTGCACTGTTATGTTAGTAACTGTTTCTTAAAGAACGTTGCTATTTTGATTTTATTACTAGTATATTTCTCTATTTTTTCCCTGGAACAACAACTTCCTTTAGGATCAGTAAAGTTTATTATATTTTATTTTATTTTATAAGCTGTTAGGATGGTGTGGACCACTTGGGGGTGCCACAGGACAGGAAACTAAAGTGTGTGTGTGTGTGTGTGTGTGTGAGGGTGTGTGAGTATAACGACGTTGTGTGGTGATGGGACAGAAGGAATGTTTTACTGTGAAGAGCAGAGTTTTCTTAAAGTAGAAGATTATGTAATGTTTATGGAAGGAGTCTCCAGTGCCAGAGGTCAAGCTGTAACTTTAACTTTTTTTTTTTTTTTTTTTTTAACTTTCTTATCTTCAGGACAAAGGAGTTTTTATGCTTCTTTGCGGTTTCTTAGTAAAAGATGTGAAATGGGAAATACTAATGGGAAATGGTGTGTATAGTTTACGTGTGTGTGTGTGTGTGTTTACAGACTTTTTTTTTTCTTTTTTCTTTAGACTACAACATTGGAAGCAGCAGCACGTCACATTCAAATTCCTCTTCAACACCAAAGACGCAGAAGCCGTTGAAGGTTTGAGTTTAAGATCTCTTCATTCTATTTCTATATTCATATATTCATATATATATATATTCTGTAGATTTTTTTAATCTTGCGTGATGTTAAGGTGACACTCTCTGGAGCAGTGCTGCAATTTCATTTTCAAAACAATGACAATAAATTCTTCAATCTTGACTTATTTCATTAAATATAAAGAAGTAAATCTCCTGCTCACCAAATATCCATACGCAGAGTTAATACTGAATATTCTTTCACTTTCTTTCTTTCTTTCTTTCTTTCTTTCTTTCTTTCGTGTGTTTTTGTTAAAGCCGGGCCACATCCCCAGAGAAGAGATCCTGAGGGAACTGAAAGAGATTGAGATGCAGCTGAATGAGCTGGAAAAGAGCGGAGTGGAGTTGGAGAAACAGCTCAGACAGTGTGAGGAGGGTGAGTGTATAAATCCGTTAGAGGGGCGTAACGATACGACACGTCACATCGTCACGTTCGATACGAGTCTCTCCATTCCACGCATCAAGAAAAACTTAAGAGTAAGAGGCTTCAAACACAAATCCATCAGCCTTCTGTATCGGTCTCTAAAGGCCATCAGGAAGCTGCAGATATGAGACTCGGGATTCAGAACAAGCCAGGAACGTTAAACGCTTTTATCCCCCTCACCTCCTGAAAAGAAACGTCCGCGCTGGTAACGTGGGGTATTTATTAAAGAGGAGGTAAAAAGCTGGACGCAGAATGACAACAGAGTGGACTTGAATCTTACTGCAGCTGCCCATGCTGCTCTTCTCTTAATTACGCTCTAGTCTCATAACCAACAGCAAATACATTTTTAAATTACAAATCAAGGTCAAACTGTACGCAATTACCACTAATTACTGCAGTTAAATACCACCGTTAATGTCCAGCTGCTTTTAATAGAATTACGGAGCGTTTCTACTGACAGCGCTGTGCTTCATTATCACTGCTCGCTCAGAATCGGTTTCTTTAATTGATGTAGTGCGTTTCTTACGCTCAAGCTCACAACACTGTGTGTGGTTTTTTTTTAAACATCTCTTTCTTATCAGTTCCTAAGCAGAATAAATCACCACCTGGATAAATATAGGAAAGCTGTCATTTTCAGTTTATTAAGACGTAATTAGTAGATAATTATAAACGCGCTGGCTGTTCAGTGCTACGAGGCACTCCTCATACGCTCCCTCACTCCACTCGTTTATAAACCTCATCCTGAAACAATTCTGTGTTTCTCTCCCAGAGAACCAAGAGGACGTGTTAATGAACGACTTAATGGTGGACTGGTTTAATCTCATCCGAAAGAAACAGGTTTACATCCGGCGAGAGTCCGAGCTGGTCTACATGTAAATATAGTTTACTATTGACTGTTTACATTGACTATTTGTGTGTGTGTGTGTGTGTGTGTGTGTGACACTCTGTGTGTGTGTGTGTGTGACACTCTGTGTGTGTGTGTGACACTCTGTGTGTGTGTGTGTGTGAGACACTCTGTGTGTGTGTGTGTGTGTGTGTGTGTGTGTGTGTGTGTGTGTGTGTGTGTGTGTGACACTCTGTGTGTGTGTGTGTGTGTGTGTGTGTGACACTCTGTGTGTGTGTGTGTGTGACACTCTGTGTGTGTGTGTGTGTGTGTGTGTGTGTGTGTGTGTGTGTGTGTGTGTGTGTGTGTGTGACACTCTGTGAGACCGTGTGTGAGACCGTGTGTGTGAGACCGTGTGTGTGAGACCGTGTGTGTGAGACCGTGTGTGTGAGACCGTGTGTGTGAGACCGTGTGTGTGAGACCGTGTGTGTGTGAGAGAGACGATGTGTGTAACCGTGTGTGTAACCGTGTGTGTAACCGTGTGTGTAACCGTGTGTGTGTTTCAGTGGAAGATCTCAGGACCTGGAGGAGGAACAGCCTAATGTTGAGGCGGAGCTTCGCAAACTGATGGAAAAACCAGGTAACAGATCATTTTATACATTACCTGTTTATTTATTCGTTTGTTTACAGACTGACTTATTAATTACTGACCTGCTTACTCACACCTTTACTTATTTAGTCTTTACTGAGTACTAATTATGTAACTTAGTAGACTTACTGACTGACTGACTGACACACTGACTTCCCTGCTTACTGACTTGTTTAATTAATTACTGATTAACTTGTTTAATTATTGATGAACGTTTATTTATTTTAAGCTACTGTTAGTTGAAGTCCCTGCAGAAACTGCGGCGCTGCGCTGTAACTCTCTGCTCCTGGTGCGAATGAAGCTCGACAGTTTTGTTAAATATTCCTTTACTAATGTTGCGATGATGTACGTTTCCTGATAAACACAAATCCTGTGTTTGTTCAGCGCGAGGTTTAAGAAACCTGACATCTCTGCGTCTTTACACGGTTTACTGTCTCATGTGGAATAAAATGCCAGTGAATTATTCCTGAAAACAAAGGGAGTAAATTCAGCGAAGTGGCCATTAAAGCGAGTCGCACGCTTCATACTGCTCCTGATGCTTCGATGCTCAGTGTCAGGTGTTAAGTGTGTAAGCGGTAAAAGCTTCACTGGTTGAAACTGTATAATAGATTAAAGTGAAGAAGGACTGCAGAGTTTTATCATAAATTAAACATCGGAATAAGAGCTTTCACTCAGAACGGCGATAATGAATACTTATCAGAGAAGCACGCTGTCAATTAAATACAGCCACAATTGTTGAAAAAAAAGCTGTATTTAAAAATGATTCGCATATTTTCTGTAACAAACACTTGATAATTCTGTGTGTGTGTGTGTGTGTGTGTGTGTGTGTGTAGAACATCTGAAGACTTCACAAGATAAAAAACGAGAAGAGGAACTGATGGCCAAACTGGTGGAAATAGTCAATGACAGAAATGCTATTGTGGACGGGCTCGATGAGGACAGACTGAGGTGCGTGTGTGTGTGTGTGTGTGTGTGTGTGTGTGTGTGTGTGTGTAATATTTATTTGCGTAACTCTTCTATATGAAGCCGTCTATAATGGGACAATGTCAGAAACCTATGTTGTGGAATTATACAGTTATACATTATGTTTGGAATAAAACACTTGGGGTCGTGCTGTTACAGGAAAATAATCAACGATAGGATGGTGTTAAGAAATGGAGTCACTGTTACCACCACAGAGTTGATTATTTTCCTATAACAGCACATCCCCAAGCGCTTTATTCCTCTTACACCACAGCAATTACAACTTTACATTTTTTTAACCAATGACACTTCATACTTTTTATCCATTTATAGTTGCATTTAACGTTGTGGAATGTTTAGCAGTCGATCCCTCATCAGTCTCTCTGTCTTCTCTTTTTTTTTTTTTCAAAAGCACTGATACTGGAGACTCCTTCCATAAATGTTAAATAAACATCTCTTAAAGAAAACGTCACCATTTTAAATAATTACACACGGTTTTATTCCTTTACCATCTGAATTACACTTTATTCCACTCAGACAGGAAGTTCTCTCTTTCTTTTTTAACTCATTTCCTTTGTGTTTCTGCAGAGAGGAAGAGGAGGATGAGCAGTTAAATAAGATGTTGCAGAATCTTGGTAAGTAGAGAAAAAAAATCAAATTAAAGCAGTGGATACACAACGCTAAAGAATGATGTGTGTAAAGATTAATTGCAGGATCAGGGTGTTATTTAGTCGTGTAACTCTTACAAATTTAACTTTCCTTTAAGAAAGAATCTAAGGAAACATGCCTTAACCATTCATCTCAGGCTGCAATCTTAATTTTTAAGAGTTTTTAGCACAGAATTCATAAATACACAAATTAAAGTTAACTATCATTAAGGAGATTCTGATGATTTGCTTAAAAGGTATTTTTTGAAACTAAAAACTTCATTTCAGTCTGTAAAGTGTGTAAAAGTGAGTCAATATCACAGCATCAGTAACACAAAGAAGAAAGAAAACGAATTTAATGAGAGAACTTGGTTTTCTTCTTCACCTGATCTTCAGGAAGTTTGTATGATGCAACTTCCTGTTGTGTGGTGAACGTGTTCACGTTACAGGGTTGAGTGAAAGAATTAAACTGGGACAGTCGTGTTTCAAGTATGAGAGGTTAAACAGATTCGCACATTAATGCAAAAAATATATAATTCAAAAAAAATGTAATGAATATATTTGAAGATAAAATGTAGTTACAGTGAGCTGGGACAGGAAAATTCAGTGCTGGAGATTTATATTCATGTTTTATTTAAGAGATTCATCTGAAACGTGAACAATGG
The DNA here is from genome assembly GCF_027358585.1 of Pangasianodon hypophthalmus. NCBI lineage: Eukaryota > Metazoa > Chordata > Actinopteri > Siluriformes > Pangasiidae > Pangasianodon > Pangasianodon hypophthalmus. The sequence continues at coordinate 530,873 of NC_069735.1, forward strand.
GTGTTGTTTACAAAGGCTTCTTTCTGTACTCTGTATATATTTATATTTGTAAATGTAATATCAGTGAGACAAAATTCATTTTAATTTCAGATATTGTACCATCATACTTGGAGATTTTTTATTTATTTATTTATTTTATTTATTTTTGCTGTAAAGCCACATTGTTGTGACGACTGATAATTACACAAGCACTTCCATTCCAAACCTTTTAGTTGGGAGTAATAGCCGAGATCATTTGCATTAAAGTGTCAGTTTGTAGTGGTTCATTTTTGTTTTGAAAGAGAAAGTTGGTTTAAAAAAAAAAAAAAAAAAAAAATCCTGAAGTTTCTTTACAGGAAGCGCTGACACTTTCGCCCCCCCGCCTCCGTTAGCCGTGCTCAGTAACTTGTCAGTAATTGGTGTGTGCATGTTTATGTATTCAGTGTTTTTATAAAGGCCAAAATGTGAATAACACGCGAAGTTATGCGCTCCATTTTGATTTAATGACTGCTAATGGAAACTATCGGAATCGGTCCACGCCGGGTGACTTGCACACTTTTTAGCTCTGAAATGCATATTCACCAAAAAAAAAAAAAACAACGTATAATTCACCGAGCCAATTAAGCCGTCCCAGAAACGTGGGCAAAAGTCACAAGCATTTGCAATTCATGATTTTTAAAAAGTGTTAAAAGCTGTTTTTGGTCCCCAGATGAAATATTCCTTTAATGTGAAAGTTCCTGTTGTGTCTCTGAAGCGAGATTCTACACAAAAAAACCTGAAACAATACAATTAATCTTCGCCTGCTTATAGCTGAGAATCTTACAGGTTCCTTTTGCACTGAAACTTTCTCAAACATCGACGTTTATTTGTGCTTCACCTGATGAGATACCGAAATATGCAAACTTTATAAAACCCAATAATCCCGTCTTTAGATGATGACAAAGTTCACAGTGAATAAACTCGCCACAGGAAAACAGCAGGCACTGTTATAAAAAATGTTTTTTAATGTTTATGTTTTTAGTATAAAATCGAACAAATCCAGATATGATCAAGAAGTCGGGATATTTCTCTGTAATTGAGTGCAAATCTAAAATTTCCTGAACGCAAGTCATTTAGAAACTGAGATTTTTGAGACGTTTAAAAATAATTTCACGTATTTTCTACACCAGTTATTGTTTTTTTTTTTAAATACAGGTTTATACAGGAAAGACATTTTTAGCAAGAAGGACGCTTTTCAGTGATATACGACCCTGAGTGGGCGGAGCTAAAAGCCTTCTTCGAAGTCAATGACGTGAACACTGAACTGCGGAGATTAGACACTTTTATTACCACACTTTAAGAGTAGACATGTTCTAGATGGATTTAGCTTTTCATTTGTACTTCCACTGACACAAACATACTTTTCTTCCTGCTAACAGACATAAAGAAAGAAAAGAAGAAAAGATCGTCCATGTCCATGTCCAGGTTGTTTGGCTGGAAGAGTAAGCGCGAGGCCGCTGAGAACTGATCGTGTCCGTGTGTGTTGTGTTGAGGAAAGGAAAGCAATCATGGACAGATTTTACGTATATTATATTCAGGTGTTCAGATACTTTCAGATGGTTATTTCTGAGATCTAAAGAAAGTCATTTTCACCAGATAACTGCCTAATCTTTTTTTTTTTTGATTAATAGGAGCTAGCTCCTGACATCTGATCCCTTCTTTAAACTGGTACACTACAGAATAGCAGGTGTTTATGTATTATTAGTATGAAGTGACCTACATCGTTTACACTGTTAGCTATCAAACTAGCAGGCTAGCTACCTGCATACAAAGCTAGCTAATTGGGTTATCCTGCTAAACGGCTCTAAACTATGCACTAGATAAGATTAGAAAGGAGACGGGATTTCTGTAGCGATCATCATGTGGCAGAATTCTGAGATAATATGATGCAACTGCGGCATTCTGCTGCAAAAATGAAGAAAAGCTCTGCAGTGTGTTTTCGTCTGAGTGGAAATGAGCTTCCATACAGATCAGATTAATATTCTAACCTGGGAATTGACCTCTGTAACGCAGAAGTATATATTTGATGTATTTTCCTGTTGTTGATGGAGCTGTATGTACACGCGAGCGCAGCGCCGAGCTCTAAAGCGATGTATTTCTAAAGTACTGGGTTTATTAGAGAACATGATGAGTAGATAAATACCGATTCATATTGAATCACATATTGAGTCTGTCCAGAACTTGAGTGTTGAGATTTTACAGATAGTTTTAGTCTTATTCTTATGATCAGTTAAATCCCCAGAATAAATTGGGTGTAGTTCCACAGTGTGACCTGCAGGAGGCACTCAGTATCTTACGCCAGACAGAGGAACAGTTCCAGTTTCTGGAAATGCAGGGAACAGTGTAATTTTTTTGATTGCTGATTTCTTGGAAAAATGTGGAATGTACATAGAATATGAACGTGTCAGTGTTACCCAATTAAATTATTAGTATTTATGTTCGTAAATGCCGAATGTTTGGATTACCACGCGCAAAAAGTGATGGAATTTGTGCCATTTTTAAAAAAAAGTATGCTTTGAATTTCAGATGTAAAATAATGACATGTAAGAGGATCAATAAAGTTTTTTAAAAAGTTCTCAAAGTTGACTTATTTGAATAAAATGAATGATTGATTGTTGAAGAAGGGAAAAGCTCGTGTGCTGAGTATAACTCAGACCAGACTAAAGGCTCTCCTGCTGCTCCTGACCTTATTTTCTGAAAGGTTTTAGAAAAATCCTGAGAAATTACACTGAAGTTAAAGCGTCAAAATCTTACGCAATTCAACTTAAAGCAAAAAGTTACCTGAGTATTTAAAAAGTAAAAGTTTTTAACTGATTTAACTGAAAGTTAATCTGCTGAGACAGATGATGACAGATTTGGCAAAATTCTTGATAAACTGGATGAATCTGAATCTGAATCTGAATCTGATTGGATGATTCAAATGGAAATAAAATAAAATGTGATTGATGTATAGCGTACAGTCAGTGTCTGGAAACTTAAATATAGTAATGAAGCACAATGACCTGCATTTAGTTAGGTGTAAATAATAATAATAATAATAATAATGATAATTAATAATCATGGTGAAGAAGCATGAAACTGCTCGTGTTCTCCTTCAGACTCGGCTTTAACACGGTTTAAAACAAGGTTTAGTTTTAGTTCAAATGAAAACATTACATGTGTTTAAATCTTCAGTACCTGTTCCACAGTTTCATCAGAAAATTGTCTGGTTATGTTTTTCCGATTGACTTGAGGAACCTGCTGCAGAACTTCTGCACAGTTTGGCTTTGAATTTTGTGATGTACTTAATAAATCAGTGGAGAAAAAAATAAAATAAAATAAAATAAAAGACAGTTATCAGGTTTGAAATTTGTTGTTTCATGAGTGAGAAATGTTTCTTTCTTTTATATTTATAAAGTGACATCTAGAATTTATAGTGCTAGAAAATTAATGTATAAAGGTTAAAAAAAACTGTGTAAGTGTGTGTGTGTGTGTGTGTGTGTGTGTGTGTGTGTGTGTGTGTGTTACAAAACAGTGGCACCCGTTTTTGCCCACAACATTCACACATACACACTTAAATATAATCCTTTCATTGTGTGTGTAAAGATTTCTGGAAAAGACATTAGAGATGACCTGTAGAGACGGTCGGTGTTCAGCTCAGCCACACACACACACACACACACACACACACACACACACACACACACACACACACACACACAGCTTTTTATAGCTTGTTTGTGCATGATTTTTAGACTTTTTGGAAAGGCTGTGAATGTGACTATAACGAAAAGAAGAGCAGATTTGCTGACATTTATGCACTCGATAAAAAAAAAAAATAAAAAATTCTGGCGTATTCTGCTAAAGTTATCATTTAAAAATACACAAAAAACATTCTTTTTCCCCCCAATAAAAACAGCAGATGAGCCAATCAACATGATTGACAGTTGTGTAGTTGTTTTGACCCCCGGAAGCCCCGCCCCCTTCACACCATGTTGCATTAGTAATCTCTCGTCTCGACTCGGATTTCCCGGTGGAAAAATGCACTGACGTGGCGCTCTCGAATGTTTTGGCTTTATTAATGTGAAATAAAATCCCTCAGTGTGTGTTCCACTTAGCTAACGTTAGCTAAACCTTTCTTTAGATTGAAAAAGTTTGAAACAAACAAAACGCCAGTCAGCGCCGACGTGATTAAGCAGCATTCAAACCCTCTCGTGATAGAAACAGGAGAGTGTGTAGGATTGGCTGGGAAGATACAGGCAGCGAGGGTTGTCTGTTCTGCAAAGAGAACTGGAGGTAGAGTGTAAAAATAAGTTGATATTTTTACACTGTTTACGACCAGGAATGATGTTGTGTTTTTATTCTGATGATGATAAACTGGGATCAGGGATCTGCTGCACTGCTCAGGGTCACACTGGTTTAAATTAAGCTATGTGTGTGTGTATTATTGCGTGTCGTGCTGACACTGCTGATATTCCTACACTGGGGGTTTTTACAGGGTTCCAGGTGTGGAGTTTTACGGTTCTAGAGGTGCTTCAGGTTTTCAGCTACAGATAGCAATAGAATAAATTATATCCCCAAACATCACGTCTGTTAGATGCGGAATAAAAAGCAGAACTGAACTGGTTCTTACACCTTCAGTACGTCTTTATCGGACGTTTCCTCCTCCTGACAGTCGCCACGTTTGAGACGGCTCGTGCCTGGTGAATATTTCGGAGGCCATATGCTGCCATTTTGTCTTGCCCTGATGGTCAGCGGGGTTCACTCGGGGCCTTGTTCCTCTGCTCAGGAACAGGTTTCATCATTTGTCTCCTGCCTTCTCTCCGTGTGTCTACCTGGACAGGATTAAAGTCATGCTCAGTGTGAGATCTTTCTGTTTTACTGGACTGGCTTGAGGCTGTGTCTGAGGCTTCATGCTGTGTGTGTGTGTGTGTGTGTGTGTGTGTGTGTGTGTGTGTGTGTGTGTGTGTGTGTGTGAGGAGAAACTGATATAGAATTCAATGTGGTGCTGCTTTTTCACTCAGAGGTTGTGAATCATGTGTATTGACGTGAGTTTCAGAGTGCATGGACTATTTGTCATGTGTTTCTCTCTCTGTTTCTCTGAAAATCATGATGAAAAATGATCAAATTCCAAGACTAACGTAGTCAAAGCATAATTATCGCTTACTGTGTGTTTGCTCATGGATGCGTGTGTGCAAAGAGACGTCAGACCAGTGGTTTTTTGTGTGTGTGTGTGTGTGTGTGTGTGTGTGTGGTTTCGTTTTCTTTCTGTCTAAATGCACACAAATGTGACCTTAACGCAGGACACATGAGCAGTTTGAGCGTCGTCCATCATCATGACCATCACGCTGTACTGATGTTTATTACAATCTGACAAATAATCTCCCGAGAAAACATCATCATCATCATCATCATCTTCATCTTCAAACTGAAGAGTTTTCCGTCTTGTGTTGTTTCACTTTACATGTTAGAAAATAAAGTTTAAAAGAATAAAACCCAGATGTTTCAGCAAATTCACCGATCCTGAAACGTCATTTGACCTTGTATTTATTTGCAATATTCAGGTCTAATAGAAATAATATCATTCTTTTACATCTATGAAATATGTATTAAGCACTCTCCTTTCCACAAAAACACGGCTTATTCCTTAAAAACATAAATTTACAAGTTTAGAAGCTTGAATAAATCATTAGCATATCCAGTTCTGGGTTGTTGTTTTTTTTTTTGGCAAAATATTAATCTTTTAATGATCTTAACAACAAATCATTGATCAGGAAGTGAGTAAGAATGAGACAGATAGATAAAGTAGAGCAGAGTATTTTCATTCTTGTTTCTTTCCTGCTCATTTCCTCACCAATCATTTGTTCTTAAGACCATTAAAAGCTTCATATTTTGGGCTTGGTCCAGTTTTTTGCCCAGGAGTGTAAATACAGATAATGTGTCAGAATCTTACTCAAGTAAAAGTAGAAGCCAAAAAAAAAAAGTACTCAAGTGAAAAAAAAACTGCTACTTTTAAATGTACTTTAGTATTAAAAAGTAAAAAGAAGAAAATCATTTTCATTTCTGCCAGTTTTTCTGCTCATATGCATGAGTGGTACTTCGTAGATAATTGACAATGAATGAATCAGAAGTAAAATATTCCATAAATAATGATATTTACCATTAGCGAGCCTTTAGCCAGTTATGTTAGCTACCATGGTGGATGATATTACTGGAACGATGCGTGATAGTTTTTTCAACACTGATTGTAAATAAAGTGATTGGTGTGTAGTGTACAGCGACTGGCTGGAGGAGAGAAGAAGTACTTTGAAGGTTTACATAAAAATATAAGGAGTAAACAGTACAAGTGTTCAATTTCAATAGCATGAAAGTAAAGTAATAAATACGCCACAATAACACTTCAGTATGTTGAATACGAGGCGGCATGTTTTTTTTAAAGTTCCCCATTAACCCAGTGTTTACCTTTTACTCTTAACTCTTTAACTTTAGCATCAGCGTGCTTCTTATTCGTTCTATTTCCCCCTCCTCCTTCATTTTCTTTCGCTCTTTTCCTCTTTTATCGTATTTCTTTCCCTTCACCCCTTCTCCTCCCTTCCCTTACCAATGCGCTATCCTCTGATTTCCGAGCTAATCTGATTTCGGTCCATGTAGTCTGCGCAGATGAAGACAGATCCTCCTCCGTTTAGTCGATTAGATAGTTAATCACAGTGTATTACAACCCCTCTGTTGGCTTTCCATTGAAGATGAGACACCTCTCTCAACCAAAGCACATTAGACGATGTAATCGCATTTCCTCTCCCTCTCTTACAAATTGAATGATATAATATCCCACAATTTCCAATATTAAAAAAATCCTCCAATCGTTTAGTTTTCCCTTTCCAGTGGCTGTGTAAAACTTCATCACGCGCCCGTGATGGAATTACGCGATATCCGAGCCGCTCTCTCTTACGGGACTCGGCTGTATGGCCTTCCTCTAAGGTTGGATGATTGAATTTGAGGGAGGTTACACCAGCCATTTAAGGATTTCTACACGCTCCTGATTGATTAGAGCTTATCATATCATCTTGCCTCGAGTTGCTTGATAGGTTTTGTAGCCTTGAACGGCTTTGCTAGTAATGGCATAGCTTTCCATTTTCTTTGCCGTTACATGCAATTGATGTTAAATTCAAATCATAACTAATAGCTGATAGACTCCTTTTAGACTCCTTTCAGACTCCTCTTTACCTGACAGCGGTTTGTGTGGAGTAGCAGCTCCGAAGCTAGAAGAAACATTTTGTTCGTGCTAACGCTAATTAGGAATTATTGCCCCTGTAAAGAGCTTGTTAATCTTCATCAGGACTGTTTCTGAGAGCGGTGTTTTTATGAACAGAGAGGTTCTGAGTAAACATCAATTATTTTGTTGCTGTCTATTCAAATAAAATGGTGGCACTTTTTATTTTTAGGGCAAATATTAAAAAAAGTCACGTGTGTGCACTGTAGCCTCTGTTCTTGGTTGCAGGAGCGGAACCCGAAGCCATCCGCCTCAAGGTTCGACACGTTGCGAGATGCTTTTCTGCTCAGCACGGTTGTAAAGAGTGATAATTTGAGTTACTGTGGACTTCCTGTCAGCTCGAACCAGCAACAGAACTGACGCTCACTGGATGTTTTTTGTTTTCCGCACCGCTCTGCGTAAACTCAACAGACAACCTAATTTTAACCCGTAGCTAGCCATTACGCTACACGCTCATCTACAGTCCGTAAACTCTGCTTCTGACTCGTGGAGAAAAACACTACATCGTTTCATTTTCTACATCCATCCGTCGGTTATCCATCAAAAATATACGCATTAAGAAGATGAAGCGCTCGTCTCCGCTAGTCGGTCAATAAAGTCGAGAAGCTGCTTGCTTTTAGAATAAGTGAGGCTATGAGGAATGTGTGATTATGATGAGTGTGATTGAGGAGGGGGTGAGATGCTGTCCGAGGTCTGCTCATGGAAGTGGAAGTGGTATAAGCTTTAAAGCAGTGCTCAGGATCATATACAATACGTATATCAATATCTTCTCTTAGTTACGTCTGGGCTGTAGATGAGTTCTCGGACTACAATCCCAGACGGCCGACACGTTTCAGAGTTTTCTGAATATAACACCGGATTTCTTTTTTTTTTTTTTTCCTTACACTACAATGCACACTGGAAATAAAATGTAATAGTTTGCAGTTGAATCAAGTAAGCTTAAAAGAATTTATATTATATTATATTATATTATATTATATTATATTATATTTACTGTGTTTGTCACATCATTTATTTAAGACAATGTCACAAAATAATGACGTCATTCTAAGTAATATACACTCAGCTTCTGTTCTCGCTTGAAACTTGAGAAACACAGAAATGGAGAAGAAGTACGTTAAATACGTAAAAAAGAAAAATGATCTCGTGTTTGTTTTTGTCAAACTGACACAGGACAATTTTACACTTTTTTTGTAAAAATGTTTGCCATTTTGTGTCGTGTAAACAAACAAAAAAGAATTTTTTTTTTTTTTTGGATCTAGTGTGTTGACGTAGTGTACCAGTCGCTTACGTGATAAACATGTTTACATTTTTTTTATATATATATATATGCACAAAATCAACACAAAAAGCAAAACAGGGGGGTTTAAAAACGGAAAGCAGCTAAATATAATTAGCATAAAAATGAAATATGGACTTTCTGCTACTAACTAGCATGGAAACAATGAAGTCCTGATAACGTAGAGCAGAACGTAGTGAAAAAAGACGCTCCAGTAAGCAGTGATGACAAAGATAGTATATAAATGTTTAATACTATTTAAATGCGAGAGCATATGATATAATTATGAGTGTTGAATTAGCTTGCTAGTTGCAGTAAAGTTAGCCGATTGTAGTAACGTTAGCTGAAGTACTGTGTGGTAGCTACATGGTATTTTCCTAATGTTTCAGTTTCTAGTAATCAGTGAGGAGATGCAAGAGAGAAAATGAGGATGAGAAAGAGCAAGAATGATGAAGGAAGTTTACATATGAATGGAAAGAGAAGATAACAGAGATTAGAAATTAGAAAACGTATGAATAATCAGGGCACGCTTATATTCCCTATTTGTGTGGGAAGTTCCCCGTGGTGCGCACGCATTTCTGCGATTTTATCTACATCATCTCTCTGAATCATTCAATTCATTTACAAAAAATATTGACTTCTACATCCATTGTGCATGTTTGTAAATGATTCTTCTCCATCCTAGACCACGCCCGCTTCTGATTTAGATTCAAAAATAAATCCAGATTCGGATATTTCGATATTTAGGGAGAGAGTCAGTGCATTACTTTACACTAGCGGTGTATTAAATACGACCTCATCACACCTCAGTTTGATCCTGGTTACTGTTATAAGAGAGAGACTCCCATGCCAGTGTGTTGGCCTGACTCCACCGTGCTGCAGTGTGTGTGTGTGTGTGTGTGTGTGTGTGTGTGTGTGTGTTATGTAGCTGAGACAGACCTTCTCTCACCTGCTCAGCCCAGGTGTTAATTAGAACACAGATAATCCCAAACCCACTCAGCATGACAAGACACCTGATTTGGAACCTTCCTTTACACACACACACACACACACACACACACACACACACACACACATACACCAAGCAAGAACAGTGTATTCACTGGACACAGTTTTGAATAGGATCCCAGTCCCAATACACACCTCTAGTCTCAACTAGACACCCTGTGAACTTTTTTTTAATTAAAATTCAGAAAGTGCTCCTCCTGTTCGTTACACATGATCTCTTCCTTCTGAATAATGCATCTGTATTTAGTTTTCGTAATAAACTGAATAAAGACTCTACAAAGCTAACCTGCAGATCAATTCGATTCATGATTCGTTGGTTATCGATTCGATTCAAATGCAGTTTTTTTGTAAATGGTGAATGATTCGATTCAGTTCTAAATAATTCACTACACTAACAGCGATTCAGTGATTCGTCAATGATTTCTTTCTTCTTCCTTCTTCGAAAATTTTTCTCAGAGATATTTATTCATTCCTGCTGTCATTCTCTGTGAACGTTTAACCTTCAGCTTCACGACTTTGACCATTTGTTTAATAAAATGTAATAAAATTGTTCGGTAGTCCTCAATCCATCGCGCTCCTCCTCTTTTCCAGAGCGCTTGTGATCCGTAGCTTTCTGTTAATCTTGTTAACTTCATACATCACTATGTGACTTTGTTGGAAGGCCTTGACTTCCTGGAGGCATCTATGTGATTTTCACCACCATGCTGCCATTTTACACATTTACCATCACAGGAAGTTAAAATTCCTACAAATGTATTTGAGCCAAATGTTCTGGTCAGGAATGAGGACTCGGACAGGATGTAGTCACGAGTAAAATGTCTTTAATGGCAAATCCAAAGCATAAAGTAATAACACAAAGGTTGAAGCTGAAGCCAGGAGACTAACAGGAGAAAATGCAATTATGAAGAAAATGAGGGAAAATGTGAGCTTCTTAAATACACAGAGTGGTGATTAGTAAACAGGAAGCAGGTGTGTGTGTGTTCACACCAAGTTCAGGTGAGTGAGAGAGCTGTAATGTCTGGACTGGATTAGGATTTGGAGCTTTTCCTGAATCTGGAAAAAATAATCGGTTGATAACGATCAATTCACCCACTTAATAATAATAATAATAATAATAATAATAATAATAATAATAATGTCTATCAGAGTGATAATACTGTATCACAGCCTGGTGTAAATACTTTCAACTTCATCTTGATGTGTTCTTCAGTTTTGCTGATTTCTGTTTAAAGATTTGAAGTATGAAGAAGAAGCTTGTTTTCACAGATGTAACAAGCATTAGGACAAATTATCCAGAGAAGCGATGCTAATAGGAGATTAAAGCGCTCCATTCTGCTGTCATTTTGCACCTCCATTTCAGCTTTCTTTCTTAATCAGTTCTGGTAAAGCGGTAAGTGTTCGGTGAGGCAGGAGGTCACAGAGCAGAAGGCAAACATGCGGTGAATTATAGGCCCTTTCAAACTCACCAGCCAAGTTACACACTGCCAGTGATACACATGAATAATGTATGAATGAAAACATATTTCAACCCACCATTTGGACAGTGATTAGTAAAACAGACAGCCGTTAACTCGCGCAGGAGAAAATAGAGCTCTTTTTGTCCAACTGATTTATTTGGTGTGGATTTTAAGATCTTGGTGCGCACTCGCAGTTTTTCAACACCAATTAAAAGCTCCTGACTTCATGTATTTGGAATAATGATTTTCCAATCTGTGGAATATTTGTATAAAAAGCTCTGAATAAGACGCAGTATAGTCACTACTCTCACTGCAGATTACAGCAGAGTTTCCCAGACAGGGGTTCAACACGTGGTGGAGTTTCAGCGGGTTCTTGAGCCTGTAAAATAAATGAATAGGGGTGTAACTATCGGACAGTTTGGACAACAAACAACTGGTGTGTAAACAAAAACATTAACATTTTTATAAAAGCGATGTGTAAATAATTTAACAGGTTAGTAAGCTGATTGGTCTGTAACTCTCTGCCACTTTTATATAAACAGTCCTATATAAAAAGAGTCGCATCGTATCTCATCGACGCAGGTTCAGTATCGTCAAACATCAAATCATTGCCTTGAGAATTAAAATCGTATCGTATGGTATCATGTGGATATTATTCACACTATGAATTAATGAGAGCCATTAGCATTTTATTGACAAGAAAAAAGGTAAAAAGTGATAGAGGTTGATTAATTATTCATGACTCACATCACGTGACGAGTCCTTGAGGGATCGTAAGAGATTTAAACGTGAATTCCAGTGTTAGCTAGCTAATTCATTCTCAACGGCTAAAAACATCTTCATCTTTTAAATGCCGTAAAATCACTTAAAAAGGACGGATAAAAATAAAATCACAAGAAGAAGAATTTCAAACACAAGTCAGATAACAAAAGCTCCAAAGTGGTTCTGTACGTAAAGTGAGGAATATTTAAAACTCAGATTTCCGTGTACGGAGAGTGAGGAGTCCGAAGTGTGTGATAGTTTTCTAATAAATTTCTAATAAATTTCTTAAAAAGTCATTTAGTGAAAACGAAACATTCAAATCTGGCGGAAAAACCAGTCAGATATTTCAAAGTGAAGTTGCCTAGCTTTAAAACAGCAACAAAAGCTGATGAGTAAAATTAAAATATTGTAAACAAGCAAAGTTTTAACGTTAGTGTGTGAGGTGAAGGCAGTTAATGGGGGAAATTTTTTTTTATTCGTTCAAACTGTCTTAAATTTTTAAAGTGCAAGTATTTTTAAATCTGTATACACATTTCCACCTCTGATCTAATGACAGAAACAATTAGCCAATCAAATGAAGGCACACTACACTAAATCCATGATCTACACACACACACACACCGCTACACACAACCAGCACGCCATCCTGGCCTTAATGAAGTCCTCGGAGTTTAATTAAGTAGCTAAATTATCAGCAGTAATGTTAGCATTAATTATGCCAAATTACAGCACCAGAGAACGGTGAGAGGAGGGGGACGAGAGAAAATGTCAATTCAGCTCTCCTCACCTGCAGAGAGAGAGAGAGAGAGAGAGAGAGAGAGAGAGAGAGAGTGGAGGAAAGAGAGATGAATGAGGGAAAGAAACCAAATGTGTTTAGTCAGGAATAAGTCTCATCTGCTTCAGATCACACAAGGGCTTCCTCAGATGTACATGCATGCATGTGTGTGTGTGTGTGTGTGTGTGTGTGTGTGTGTTACGGTTTTAACCCCGAGCTGATGTCTCTAAAGAAATAACTAAAATATCTCTACATTACATCCTGTAAACTCAGAGTGTAACACAATGCCACTATCTGTATTCAGATTTAAACCTGAAGTGGGCGTGGCCTAGTAAACACACACCCTACCCCTAGCTGACAGTTCCTCAACCTCAGCTACATCTTCCGCATAGTTATTATTATTGTTATTGTCTGCAAAATTTTCTAATGAATTTAGCTTGTTCTACTTCGCAATATATAAATAAATAACACACACCAGACTGCATGGTTACGCAAACGTCGCCCGAGGCGGGGTGGTGTGATACGGCGCAACGCGAAGCAGAGCTACTGTTAACACCCTGAGGTTGATTATTTTCATATAAGCGCACAGTCTGGAGTGTGTTATTCCGCTTATAATACAGCAGTTAGCTAACGATTACGCTGTTTAATTTCGTAACGAATGACACATTAGTGCTTAATAGTTCAAATGTAATGTTGTTAAACATCCCCGAGACAAGTTACTTCCTGTTCTCACTTAGAAACAGTCGTTCCCTCACCAGCCTCTCTTCTTTCTCTCTCTCTTTCTCTCTGTAAAAAGAGCTTAGCTTGTCATTTTACTGAAAAACGGGAAAGCGTGAACTCCTCTGTCTGACACTGGAGACTCCTTCCTTAAATGTTAAATATATAAACCTTCACCATATCAACTGTTATATGTTTTCTTGGTTTGAACATGTTTTTTGTTAAATCTGTTTGTTATTAGTCTCGGATTATGTTTATCGTTCGCCGTACGAGTCTGTGTGACTGAGCTGTTACTATAGAAACGATAACGTATTAGAACGAGCGCATTAATATAAACCTGTAGTTCATGTTACAGCTGGAGCTAGTGTCTGAACCGCGCTGTTATACAAACATAACACACACCTTCTGACCAATCAGATTCGAGAAGACTAACAATAACAGTAATAACTGGTGGACTGGATATCAAACAAAACATATTAACTGTATATCAGTTAATTATCTTTAGGAAGAGAAATGTATTATATGGAAATGTTTCCATATAAAGAGAAGTTAGGATTGATTTGATTATGTTTACAATATAAGTGATTTTTTTTGTGTGTGAAAGAGTTTAAATGTGAAGTGCTTCAGTTCAATTTAAAAAAAAAAAGCGTACTAGTTTTTAAAGAAAAGAAAAGAAGAAAATGTTATCGTGCCATCCTTAATGTTAATACAGTTACACAAAGCTGCACAATGTTTAATACAATAAATTATACATACACTTACAGCAGACATGTCATTTTATCTGATAAACACGAGCTCTGTGTGTGTGTGTGTGTGTGTGTGTGTGTGTGTGAGAGAGAGAGAGAGAGAGAGAGAGCGAGAGAGAAACAGGACGTGTGCATGTGGATGTGGATGTCACGGTGCTTTATCTCGGAGATGCTCCCTCTGCGGACAGCCTCAAATGCTGCATTATTAAATTATGAATATTAATAAAAAATAAGACATGAAAAAAGGTAATAATTCTGCCGGTGCACAGAAATAATGAAGCTAATTTTGATAAATGGGGCGATAGCATGGCCGCCGAATACGGAGGTAAATTTATCTTAATTAATATCACAGACCTGAACACTGTGCTAGGTAAATGGGACCACTGGGGCTCAGAGCAGTCGCCGGAAAACACACACACACACACACGCACACACACACACACACACGCACACACGCTTCTGTCAAAATAGGTTTTTCATTCTCCACTGCTCCACAGTACACAGGAATGATAGAGACGTGGAGCTCACGTATTAAACACGTGTGTGTGTGTGTGTGTGTGTGTGTGTGTGTGTGTGTGTGTGATGGTGATCTGTTCACAGCTCAGAGATTCAGAAGATATGTTTCCAAAGACACCACGTTCATTCAGCAGCTATTTTCCTTCCTCAGCCCTAAAACGTGAAACGGCATTAATAAACTACACCTGCGTTTATTTCGACCAAGAGAGAGAGAGAGAGAGAGAGAGAGAGAGAGAGAGAGAGAGAAGAAAGAAAGAAAGATAAATGAGGGAAGGAAATTATACGGCTACAAAGCATCCATTTATTAGGAAGTGGGACAAATGTCGTTGGAATAAATTAATTAATCAAACGCTTTTAATTGATTCCTCTGGAGTCGTAGTGCGTTGTGTGATTATGCTCAAGTGTTTAATTACGAATTTAAATGAGATGATGCTGTTTAATTAGTCTGGCCGGTGAATGAGCTTTCACACTCCTCTGCATAATTAGCATGTTGTGTGTGTGTGTGTGTGTGTGTGTGTGTGAGAGAGAGAGAGAGAGAGAGTCACATGGTTGTCACTCACTCATCAGAGCTCTTCTTCTATTTTCCAAAATATATTTTCATACATAGACAGTATATAAATATTTCTTTCTCCAGTGTGTGTGACTCACTTTTGGTAACGCTGTCTACGAACGCCGTATGAATGTATAATAACCGACGAATACATTAATAACATGTTATAATGCATTCACAAGGCATTTTACACACATTTATCAATTTCGTGTGTAAATGTTTTCGCAAGACACACCGAACTACAAATTTCTGCCGGATTTACAAAACGTTTTATTTGCTGTTTTTTCTTCGTACTCACATACGTACGTTGACGAATGTCAATCACAGCTCATTTGCATTTAGTGACGCCCACAAAACTCCATAAAAGGTCAAGCTCACAGAGAGATGAAAGTACAAAACGAGGACAAAACGACAAATTTCTCAGAGGCAGAAATGGCAGTTATTTTGACTCGCGTCTACACCAAAAACATATTATTTGCAGTGTAACCAGAAATCTGGAGAATCTGGTGTGATTTTTAAAAAAAAATTTTAAAGTGTCTCACTGACTTTCGACCTGAAATCTCTCACGCCGAGGCGCTCTTTCAGGAATTACTAGAGTTTCTAAAACACTTACAAAAGAAATTCAAGCGCAGTTATTATGATTTATGAATACAGGATTCATAAAAGGGGTTATAGTAACGATTGAAACATCTTCTATCCAGCTGTGTGGACACATCAGGCTTCAAGTGGTCCTCAAACACATCTGTCTGAGAGATGCCTTTTATTATGTGCCTCAGAAGTGTGAAACATGCTTCACAGTGTGTGTGTGTGTGAGAGCGAGAGAGAGAGAGAGAGAGAGAGAGAGCGAGAGAGAGAGAGAGTCTTCCACAATAGCATGCTCCACTTTCGAGTCAGTATAGAAAATGAATTTGTACACAGTAAAGCATGAAGGGAAATTCTCTCAGTCGAAGAGATTTGGGCCGTTGTGTGCATTTTTAGATCATTGTTAGCGTATTGCTAGCGTATTATTAGCGTTTTGCTGGCGTATTGTTAGCGTATTGTTAGCGTTTCCCTCTTGGCAAGATGCTGTGTGGAATTTTTGGAAATTTTCTGGAACTGAAAGATTAGTTTGGTCGTGGTGAATTAGAGGAGAATGGGAAGAGGAGAGGAAGAGAAAACAGATGAAGTGGATTTTGAATCCAATATAATGCCAGGTTCCTTTTAAACAGGATTGCAAAACAATGTTGTGTTATTACTCTATGCAAACGCGTGACGTAACGAGACGTGTTGAATGATCTTAACGTTATTGTAATGGTATTAGGGTAATGAATTCTATACATGTGTATTATCCTTGTTTCGAGGAAGAAAACGTCACTGCTGTGAAATGAGATGCAGAATGAGACTCTGCGACACACACCTTCCTTTCAACCTTTTGTCCTTTTATTTTTAGAAATATAAAAAAAACAATGTGAAGGATTTTCTGGTGCTAATTACACCCGGATTGTACAATCAGCTCACTGCACACACACTTCAGCATTCTTCTCTTGTGTTTCAGATTCTTTTACTCACAATTGCAGGATTTCACACTCAGTGTCTGCAGAAGTCTGTAACGTGCATCAGATCCGTAAGAATATTTGCAAAGCTCTTATGAGCAATCTGAAGAACTGTGTCAATATGACGGATCATACAATTACACCATCACGTGATATTGTATAACACGTTTTTTAGGAGAAACATCAGTGATGCAGGAGCGGCTGGTATAAATGCGCTAGCAGTGCTAATCCCTCCATCTTTCAGCAATAACGATATACGGTTTCATATTTTAGCATCTACATCAGATTATTTGCACACAGAATGATATGAAGAAGTGAGAAGCGAGGCTGGGGCTGATTTCTTTCTCATCCAGACTGTAGATTCATGCAGCCAATCAGTGACATTCGTGGTAGTCAGGTGATCACAGGAGTGACACGCCCCCTAGATCTGATCTTCATTCGCTCTGATATTTTTCACACACATCCCTAAGACATCGTGTAGAAGGTGAACGTGAAATACGAACATGAACGAGGTGATTATTTACTCTTTCATTATTATTATTATTTTTTTAAATTATCTCCAAAATGCGTTTGCAAGAGAAGAGAAAGTAAAAGTAGAAACTAAACACACGCAATAATAATAATTCCTGATCCAGTGCAATTTGTTATTCGACCTTTCCAATTCGTTCTAGTCCTTTAGGCAGCTCAGCTGCAGGAGGTGGCAGGTACACAGGTGTGTTGGTTAAATGTTTGCTAGCAGGTGATCCTGTAGTTAGCAGATGGTGTTTGCAACTGATGCTAGCTCCTGGCAGAGAGAGACCCCGGGATCACAAACACACACACACACACACACACACACACATACACACATACACACACACACTTAGACGCCTTGAACACGGTTATATTTACATAGAGTGCCTTTAGAAAATGATCGAGAATTCCTAGCTTGGGAATGGCCTGCCCAATGTACTCAGACTTTTATTCTCTAATTGTTTCTTTATTCTTTATTTATTTTATTAATAATAATTCACACCACAAGCTATCCTCCTGTCTCTCCTTCCACCTCCGTAATTAGTCTTTTTAATTGAAAAGTGTCTCGTGGAGTTCTGTGTACAAGTGAGATCCATTTCCAGCACATCACGTCCATACATCACATTCATATTCAGGATCTGATGCTAATTCTCTCTGTCTGGAGGCATTACGGCATTAATTTAATTTAGAGCGAGCTGCCGTTAGCTCATTAGCACATCTAATTAATTCATTGACAGCGCTATTAAGACGTCTCTTTTCGAAAATTGGCATCTGGCGCATGCGTCTGTGTACTGTATATCCGCATGTGTATGCGGCTGTGGCTAAATCGGTGCGTGGCAGTTGGTGGAAGACGTTAAGATGACAGATCAGGTGACAAAATATGGAGAGTGAAAAAAGAACCTAATAAATGATTCAGATCTTTTACTAAATCTAGAATAATAGAGAAGCAGACAAGCTGAGGAGTAAAATATTAAAATAAATGTTTTCTTAGTGTGGCGGTTAGACTCACACGCACACACACACACACACACACACACCGTGATGTTTAATTGTATTAACTTGTGCAATGACAGGAGGCTCGGTCTCAGACTCTGGGAACAGGTGTCACTCTCCATGAACCATCTGTAGTGTGTGTGTGTGTGTGTGTGTGTGTGTGTGTGTGTGTGTGTGTGTACGAACTCCTAGCTATGTGTTAGCTTCTGTCTCTGTAGGTCTTTACGTTTGGGATAGCAGGAGAGACATCACCATGGTGATAAAAACACACACCAAAAAGAGACCTTAAAGAACTAGAAACCTGACACAGACCTGACACGGTCCTGACACAGACCTGACGCAGACCTGACGCAGACCTGACGCAGTCCTGACACAGTCCTGACACAGACCTGACACAGTCCTGACACAGTCCTGACACAGACCTGACACAGTCCTGACACAGACCTGACACAGTGCTGACACAGTGCTGACACAGACCTGACACAGACCTGACACAGACCTGACACGGTCCTGACACAGACCTGACACAGTCCTGACACAGACCTGACACAGTCCTGACACAGTGCTGACGCAGACCTGACGCAGACCTGACGCAGACCTGACACAGTCCTGACACAGTCCTGACACAGTCCTGACACAGACCTGACACGGTCCTGACACAGACCTGACACAGTCCTGACACAGACCTGACGCAGACCTGACACAGTGCTGACACAGTCCTGACGCAGTGCTGACGCAGTCCTGACGCAGACCTGACGCAGACCTGACACGGTCCTGACACGGTCCTGACACGGACCTGACACGGTCCTGACGCAGACCTGACGCAGTCCTGACGCAGACCTGACGCAGACCTGACGCAGACCTGACGCAGACCTGACACAGACCTGACACAGTCCTGACACAGACCTGACACAGTCCTGACACAGTGCTGACACAGTGCTGACACAGACCTGACACAGACCTGACGCAGTCCTGACGCAGTCCTGACGCAGACCTGACGCAGACCTGACACAGTCCTGACACAGACCTGACACAGACCTGACACAGTCCTGACACAGACCTGACACAGTCCTGACACAGACCTGACACAGACCTGACACAGTGCTGACACAGTGCTGACGCGGACCTGACGCGGTCCTGACACAGACCTGACGCGGTCCTGACGCGGTCCTGACACAGACCTGACACAGTCCTGACACAGTCCTGACACAGTGCTGACGCAGACCTGACACAGACCTGACACAGTCCTGACACAGACCTGACACAGACCTGACACAGACCTGACACAGTGCTGACACAGTGCTGACGCGGTCCTGACGCAGTCCTGACACAGACCTGACACAGACCTGACACAGTCCTGACACAGACCTGACACAGACCTGACACAGTCCTGACACAGACCTGACACAGACCTGACACAGACCTGACACGGTCCTGACACAGACCTGACACAGACCTGACACAGTCCTGACACAGACCTGACACAGTCCTGACACAGACCTGACACAGACCTGACGCAGTCCTGACGCAGACCTGACGCAGTCCTGACACGGACCTGACACGGTCCTGACACGGTCCTGACACGGACCTGACACAGTCCTGACGCGGACCTGACGCGGACCTGACACGGACCTGACACGGACCTGACACAGTGCTGACACAGTCCTGACACAGACCTGACACGGTCCTGACACAGACCTGACACAGTCCTGACGCAGACCTGACGCAGTCCTGACGCAGACCTGACGCAGACCTGACACAGACCTGACACAGTGCTGACACAGTCCTGACACGGACCTGACACGGTCCTGACACAGACCTGACACAGTCCTGACACAGACCTGACACAGACCTGACACAGTCCTGACACAGTCCTGACACAGTGCTGACACAGACCTGACACAGACCTGACACAGTCCTGACGCAGACCTGACGCAGACCTGACACAGACCTGACACAGACCTGACGCAGTCCTGACGCAGTCCTGACACGGACCTGACACAGACCTGACACAGACCTGACGCAGTCCTGACGCAGTCCTGACACGGACCTGACACGGTCCTGACACGGTCCTGACACGGACCTGACACAGTCCTGACGCGGACCTGACGCGGACCTGACACGGACCTGACACGGACCTGACACAGTGCTGACACAGTCCTGACACGGACCTGACACGGTCCTGACACAGACCTGACACAGTCCTGACGCAGACCTGACGCAGTCCTGACGCAGACCTGACGCAGACCTGACACAGACCTGACACAGACCTGACACAGTGCTGACACAGTCCTGACACGGACCTGACACGGTCCTGACACAGACCTGACACAGTCCTGACACAGACCTGACACAGACCTGACACAGTCCTGACACAGTCCTGACACAGTGCTGACACAGACCTGACACAGACCTGACACAGTCCTGACGCAGACCTGACGCAGACCTGACACAGACCTGACACAGTCCTGACACAGTCCTGACACAGTCCTGACACAGACCTGACACGGTCCTGACACAGACCTGACACAGTCCTGACACAGACCTGACACAGTGCTGACACAGACCTGACACAGACCTGACACAGTGCTGACACAGTCCTGACACAGTCCTGTCGCAGACCTGACACAGACCTGACACAGTGCTGACACAGACCTGACACAGACCTGACACAGTGCTGACACAGTGCTGACGCGGACCTGACGCGGTCCTGACACAGACCTGACACAGTCCTGACACAGTCCTGACACAGACCTGACACAGACCTGACACAGTCCTGACACAGACCTGACACAGTCCTGTCGCAGACCTGACGCAGACCTGACACAGACCTGACACAGACCTGACACAGTCCTGACACAGTCCTGACACAGTGCTGACACAGACCTGACACAGACCTGACACAGTGCTGACACAGTCCTGACACAGTGCTGACACAGACCTGACACAGTCCTGACACAGACCTGACACAGTCCTGACACAGACCTGACGCAGTCCTGACGCAGTCCTGACGCAGACCTGACGCAGACCTGACACAGACCTGACACAGACCTGACACAGACCTGACACAGACCTGACACAGTCCTGACAAGGACCCGACACGGACCCGACAAAGACCCTTTGACTGTTTTTTGTTAACAGAGTGATTATGTTAGTGTTTATACTCACATTAACAAACATTATGTTCAAATTTTATTACACAACAACATTTTGCGTATTTTCACTCCTTTGCAGTGGAGTTACGATTTTCTTTTCAGTTCTGAATCACAATAAACACAACTTGACAGACACACCAGGTCAAACCTGGGGGACAAAATTGTGTAAATTTGATTTTATGAACACTAAACATCACTAAAATGTGTGAACTGAAAAAAAAAGTGTGTGTGTGTGTGTGTGTGTGTGTGTGTGTCTTAATGTCATTAATATAATGACATACCGTAGTTGGTGAATGCCACATTAATCTCTACTTATGCCCAAAATATGCACAAATGTCAGGCAGCGTGTGTGTGTGTGCGCATGTGTGTGTACGTGTGCGTGTGTGTGTGTGTGTGTGTGTGTGTGTGTGCGGGTACATGTGTGTTCTTCACAGTGTCTGTGTGTTTGCTTCTGACTGTTCTACCTGTTTAGCACTTCATTAAACATCTCCTTCAGTGAGACATGAAGACTCATGGGGCTTTCTCTGTCTATCTCTCTCTCCCTCTCTCTCTCTCTCTCTCTCTCTCTCTCTGTGCAACTGGAGTAATTAACCCATCTCTCTCTGGGGTCTAATTAGGAAGGAAAATCTCCTGTTAAAACTGCATCTGGCAATTAGAAAAGACGTACGCTCCTCTCTCTCTCTTTCTCTCTCTCTCTCTCTCTCTTCATCTGTTCTGAAGTTTATTGACTTTATTTGATTTCTTTTCATCTAAACAAAATGCTCACTTAGCAACAATTAGACATTACATTAAACATTTAAATATTTTCAAGAGTTTGTTGGTCAAATATGCGTTTTATAAATAGGAACATGGACGCATTTGTTTTTAAACTGTTCTCCTAAAAGCATATTGAATTAATTAAAATTAGAACGAACTCTGTGTTCCCGTTTGCTCTGAATAAAAACTGATGGACTCTTTCATGCACACACACACACACACACACACACACTAAGGGACACACTGTTTGTTGGAAAATATAAGATGTAAATCACCTCCAGATCACCTGAGAGCATTACTGTCCTTTAACATAAATCATTTCTCTTGCTCTCCGCTATAACTTTACAAACGTTCTACACAAAATCCCAAATTAAATAACAAATTATATATATATATATATACTGTCTAATAATTTACATATATACTGGAATGTGTTTGAGTAAGTAAGTGGGTTTGTTTTTTCAATAATAAAATAATATCAATAATAAAATGTTATCCTTTTTTTCACTCCTACACATGGATAATATATTTACTTTTTAATGAAAGTGATATTTAGAAAAATTCACACTATATGCACTTTTAAATAATCTAAAGAAGCTGGTTATGTTTTTAAATTCTTGACGTATGAAAAAGGTTAACCTAAACCCACTATCCCACGGGCACGACTGGTACTCGAATAGTGTGTAGGGAGAATAATAAAGCCCTTTAGTCTAATGAAGGAGATAAGCGTCTCTCATTAGAGGATTTTGCTGCTTAGATACAAACAGCAACAAACGTTATGAATTCTATCATCAACAGGGAACAACAGTAAATATTCCCATCTACTTTATTTCACTCGGGGGAAATTCATAGTCATTGCTTCCCTTCTCTAATTTCACGTCATTATCTGTTTTAAACTTTAAATTCATAATATGTAAACTAAGCATTGTATTTTTGGAGTAGAATCTATTCATACAGTAAAAAGCAAAGCTAATTCAGGTAACGAAATTACTATAGCTTTGTATATACTATACTATACTTAGTTCTGATTGGTCAGAAGGTGTTGATTAGTTTTCTATAACAGCAGCTCTGACAGTAGCGCAGCAGGTTTATATTAATGCGCTCGCTCTAATACGTTATCGTTTCTATAGCAACAGCTCATTCACTTGTGTGGTGGGAAAATCTACATAAACAGAGGAGATGTTTATGTAACATTGATGGAAGGAGTCTCCAGTGTCAGCGATTTGTAAGAGATGAAGCTGTAACTTTACATTTTGCGAATGTTCTTGATAACACGACAAGCTGCGATATTTTTTATCTTAAGAGAAAAAAGAAAATGATGCAGCATTAAATGTAACTATAAATGGATAAAAAGTATCCGGTATAATATGTTGTATAAGAGGAATAAAACACTTGGCGATGTGCTGTAATAGGAAAATAACAGCTTTAACAGTAACTAGAACAGCATGACACAGTGTTTTATTCCGACTCGTCAACATAAACTTCATGTTTTTTCTAGGTTCTTACAAAAACATAACACATATTGTATCAGTAATTTAAAAAAAAAAAGTTGTTATTTAGTGCTTTCTGGAAATGATTTTATTATTTTATTATTATTATTAAATTTGGGTTAAGGTTAGGCGAATTTGTGTATTTTATAACGACTGATATATTTTCCTTTTGTGATTCATGGAACAGATCTCCGCTGTGCAGCATGTATAATGTGTGTGTGTCTGTGTTGCGGGCTGATTTGCACTGACTGAATCTGTTTACTTAATTTAGTTCATCCAATTAGCAAGACAAGAGGGATTTAAAGACAGATTAAGAAGAGAGAGAGAGAGAGAGAGAGAGAGAGAGAGACTAGTCCCATCATCTGACATGGAGCCTTTAAACTGAGTGTGTACTGCTTCTATCAAACTCCCATGGCTCTGAAGTAAAAACCCCAGGGTTAATTTGTTGCCCCACATGGTTGCCATGGAAGCGGTGCTGGGGTAATAGCACATGAGCTGTGATGTGGACGCTGGGGATGCTATTACACCTCCAATATAGACGAAAACATCATTATCGTTTTCAGAATTAGAGGTTGTCTTATTAAGGTAAGTGGTGTTATCAGGAGTGGAATTGTAAATGTGATTTAAATTCTCTTATTCTATTATCACGCAATGAGTTCATTTAATTTAATTCAATTTTATTTGTGTAGTGCGTTTAACAGTAGACATTCAATATATCGGGATGAAACCAAATACAAACACATCATTCAGAATGAAAAGAGCTGAGCAGGAGGTGCAGTATTTATTTATTTATTTATTGAAGATGCTGATATTTGGCTCAAGCTCTACCATTTATATCAGCTGTTCAACGGATATTAATTCTCATAAAGTCCTCATTCACAACACGTTTTAAATTCCGGAAACCCTAATTACATGTTTTGAGAGACCAAAGGCTTTAAAAAATGTGGCTGTTTGACAGGTTTAAGCCGATGTTCTGTTGATTTCTCATCTTTCTAGCTGCTGTGTAATCGTAGTGTAGCGCTCTCACTGCTCCATTTAACTCCATTATTGCACCTAGTGGTCAAACATGGGAACTGCGACAAACAAGCTCTAATAAATAGGGGCCCACTGGGGC
Source organism: Pangasianodon hypophthalmus (assembly GCF_027358585.1). Taxonomy (NCBI): domain Eukaryota; kingdom Metazoa; phylum Chordata; class Actinopteri; order Siluriformes; family Pangasiidae; genus Pangasianodon; species Pangasianodon hypophthalmus. The sequence goes on from NC_069735.1 coordinate 555,503, forward strand.
GGGAATCACGCTGCCCCTTGCTCACTCTATAAACACTTTCAGTGGAGGAGAAGCAGCAGACAGGACGGTCTAAAAAAATACTCCATGGCCACTAAGCATGGACAGTGCAGACAGTGTGTGTGTGTGACGTACAGAACCATTTCATACTAAATGTAAGAAATATTATAAAGATTGAGAGAGCGAAAGAAGGATTATGGAGTGGATATGGAGTCCGTACATCAGAAATACAGGACGTGTGCACCGTCGTGACCTTGTTTCCCTGAGCAAAGGCTGAGAAAAAGAAGAAAAGTGCGTCCAGTTTTTCAGGGGAAGTTTCAGGGGTTTTGAGATGTAGCTGAGATGGAGATTTTGCTGAAACCTGGCAACCCTGGTTAATGATATTAGCTGTTCAGGAAACACAGCTGCTGTATGGAGCACAGATGAATAAATGAGCTGTTAGACTGTACGCTGGATGACTGTATGATGTTAACTATGATGGAGTTACATTAAAAAATCACTAGATTATATATAGCGTATAGAAGAAGTCAGGGGTGATAGCGTCTCCACTTCATTTTATTTGAAGCTGTGTCATCTGGGCTACAAATTATAAAAGATTTCAGAATCGGTCTTTCGGAGAAAACCTCGCAGATGATGATGTAAACTCTTTAAATCAATCACATAACTTTATTCCACATGCTGCTAATTTTGTTCTCATCTCTAACGTAGTGGAAAACCCAAAGAAAATAAATGCTGAGTAAGAGAAAGTGATGTGTGGCGAGACCTCAGGCTGAATTATTCCCGTCCGCTTCGAGCCAAACCAAAGCAGCAGCTAGCACGCTTCGCTAACCGAGAGTGGCTAACTTTCAGATTCTGTTGCTTTTCCCTCTTTTACCGTCGATTTGAAATCGCCAACATGCCAAACCCCATGTCATGAAATATTACCGTGTTAACTGCTGTTTAGCGACGTTTGTGTAAAAATGTGTTCAGAATTCATCACGATGAAAAGAAAGAGAGACGGCTCCAACGTGTTAAAGGAAAAATAAAAGCACGGCTATTAAAACTGGTTACGTTTCATCACTTGTCTTCATTTTTGTTCCTCTTATACCGCAGTAATTTCTCGGCGATTACAATTATTTATTTATTAACGAACACATCATACTTTTTATCCATTTATAGTTACATTTCATGTTGTAATTTCCTGTTGTCTCTTACGTTATAGCAGCTATAAACACTCGTTCCCTCAGCAGCCGCTCTTTATTCTCTCTCTTCAAGTTTATAAGATAAAAATAAAAACGCAGCTTGTTCCGCATGTTACCGAGAAGCGTAAACTCCTCTGTCCTGAAGAATTCGGAAAACTTATGGCTTTACCCCTGACACTGGAGACTCCTTCCATAAACATTACATAAACACCTCACAGAAAACTTCACTTTAATCCGTTTATTATTAGCAGAGCGTCCGCCGTATACAAGCCCCTGCAAATGAGCCGTTACTATAGAAACGATAAGGTATTACGTATAACGAGCGCATTAACATCAGAGCTGCTGTTCTAGGAAACTAATCAACACCTTCTGACCAATCAGAAGCCAGAATTCTACTGCGCTGTGGTGGAAGACTGTGTATGTTATATATAAAATATGTGGAAGTGTATTTGGTGCACATAGTTTTATGATTCCATCTCTCTCTCTCTCTCACACACACACACACACACACACACACACACACACGGTGCATCTGTTAGTAGTGTGTCCTGCTGAGTTATTGGCTCAGCACAGCTCCATGTGGCATATGTGCTTCAAAGTCGTCTACGATGCCATCTACCTCCAATTAGCCTCGAGTCCACACACAAACACATTTATAATATTTACAATATCCTCACACACGCGCACACACACGCACACACACACACACACACGCTCGTGTCTTCATCATTAACTCTGTAATCCTCCGATTTCTGAAGATCATGTTGACTTGCTCGTTGTCTTAATGTTCGTTTCTTATGATTATTATTTTTAATTCTTTGGCATGCTGTAGCGTTGTTGTGACTAATTAAAAGAATTACACAGCAAAGCAATTAACAGCTAATGACTGACTCTCAGCGTGACTGCACCCTCATTATAAACATGTTTAAGCAGGTGTAGTCACAATAATGACATGAAACTGTCATAATTACAACTACTGAAAGCTTTGAAATAATTAAATACAGGCGAATGACATCAACAAGAAAAATATTCTCTTAATATTACGTTCTGTAAATCTGCTGCTTCACCCAGAAACGTCTATAAATCCCGTTTTTCTGAGTTGTGTTTGTTTTTCTTTGAGTCATTATGACGTCACGTTTCAGATTTTTCTCCCGAGTCGTTTTTAAAGAATCATTATGACATCACATTTATTTTTAATTTTAATTTAATTTTTCTTTGTGTCATTTTCTCATTTCAGATTTTCTTTTTCATTCTTTGATTATGACATTACATCTCTTATGACATAACGTTTTTTTCTTAGTCACTTACATTTTTTTCTTTTTAATGTTTTTCTTCTTTGAGTCATTATGACATCACATTTCAATGTTTTTTTTTGAGTCATTATGACATCAGATTTCAGATTTTTTTTAAATTCTGAGTCATTATGACATCACATTTCAGATTTTTTTCTTTTTTCTGTCATTATGATGTCAGATTTCAGATTTTTTTTAAATTCTGAATTATTATGACATCACATTTCAGATTTTTTTCTTTTTTGTGTCATTATGATATCAGATTTCAGATTTTTTTTTATTCTGAGTTATTATGACATCACATTTCAGATTTTTTTTTCTTTGCATCATTATAGTCATCACATTTCAGATTTTTTTCCAGAGTCATCTTCGATGTTTATTCTTTGGATCATTATCACGTTTTAGACGTTCTTTTTCCAAGTCGTTATGACATCACAGATCAAGTAAAGTAATTGCACCCCATTGATTCCATTTCTCCTAATGACATCATATCGCTCGGAGCTGTGTGCTACGTTAAGCTAAGCAATTACCTCCCGTTTGATTTTTAACGTCGCTCTTTTTCCCCCTCACGCTTCTCTCATTGACTCTAATGACCTCGGGGCTTTGCTGGTTCTCTTTTCAAATCAGTTCTCTTTCGCACTTTTGCTCCTTTCTTCCCTCCCTCCATTTCCTCCCAACACACACACACACACACACACACACACACTTTGTCTCCCTTTTTTTCCTCTTTCACTCCTCCAATCTTTAACCCTACTCCCTTCTCTCCTCACTTGTCTCATTCTCTCCCTCACACTCCCTCTCCCTCTTTCCTTTTTATCATTAATTATTAGTCACTCTTTCTCCATGGAGCCAAGCTGATGACAGCTAATTAAGTATTGGCTGGTGCCAAGCCTTCTCGCTCTCTCTCTCTCTCCCCTACCCCTCCTCTCTCTTTCTCTCCCTCTCTCCCTCTCTCTCTCTCTCTCCTTTCTCCCTCTTTCTTCCTCTCTTCCCTTATTCTCTTTTTTTTTTTATTTTTCAGTCTCGTATTTTTTCCTTGTTCCCTCCTGCTCTTTGTTTAAGATGAATAAACTCTCTCTCTCCCTCTCTCTCTCTCTCTCTTATGGTTAATTACATCTTTTAATACACTCGTTCACAGCTGTAGGCGTTGTCAGAGAATTTCATATTAGCCCACATTAACAGCAGTGTGTGTCATGCTATCATACCGATTTGTCACGCTAACAATATAACGCCATTCGTCAAACGAACTCTGCGAACGCCGTCCACGTGTTTGTGCTCGCAGGATTCAGAAACAACTCGTAATTGTTTTCGTGCTAGCTCGTAAAAGCGGCCATTACACGGAAATGTCATTAGCATTGATCATGCTTTCAGAAAGGCTGCGCGGATCTTCCTATAGGATGTGCTTCCTGATGCAGTTTCTTCTGATATCAGCGAGACACTCCGAGGAGTTTAGAGCTGAAACTGTTTTAGAGATCGAATTTGGAAATGAAACTGGAAAAAACATTAAAATAAATTAAAATAACAGCGTGTCACATTAAGAGCAAACCAGGGACGTGTACGGAAAAGCCAGCTGAACAAACAAAACAGAGGCACAGGCCTTTTCGGTTCGTTTGTTTCTGAAGGAGGATAAAAAAATAATCCCTAAATGAGAAAAAAAATCAACTCGAAATATCAGGAATTATTGAAATATGAGTTGCGTTACAGAAAATTCACACAAACCTCACACGCGACTAATCACATGACTCGGGTTGTTTTATTTTTTTAAACATGTCGCATGATAGATTTCACATTTTCCATATTTAAGAAATGTGTTTTTATTTCCACGTCTGATTTATTTACACATGATTCTTTTATTGTTCCTTTTTTAAACACAAGATCATTTTTAACACATATTTATTTACATGATCCATCTGATGTGTTTACATACGATTTATTTATTTACAAATGTTTTTACAAGATTCAGATAATACTTGATTTTTTTAAACATGATTCATTTTCATGCATGACTTTTAAATTCAAGTCATTTTTAACACAATTTAAAAATGTTTAAAAAATGTAAATTAAAAATTTAAAACAATTTTTTATTTTACTTTTTAAAACACAATTCATTTATTCTCGTCATTTATTTACACACATTTCACGATTCTGTTGTTCACAATTAAATTTTTTAGCAACTGCTTCATTTATTTTCATGAAAACGTTCATTTTCGTGTTGATTGTTTACAGGGTCGGACACGTTTTGTTTTTATTTATCGCATCTTATTCACTTGATGTCACGTATTTACCTCAGTGCGTAACTATTTAAATGCAATGTACGCATTATCACTCGTACAGTGACTTTTGAAGTGGATGTGATTCTTGTGTAAATGTTAACGCGAGCACAGAGCAGCTTTGTAAGAGACTTGAATTGAACACAAACACGTCTGATTGAATTTGGTGAAAGCGAATAGTTCGGAGGATGAGCGTGACACGGCTTTATTATATTAGTTTGCTTGCTAAGGCTTAGCCAACACCACACGAGCCGAGTGGAGAACAGAATAAAATTACCGGCACCCCACGAAGCCAGACAAATCGAGTAAAGTAATGCTTTAAGTGTAAGTGTGTGTGTGTGTGTGTGTGTGTGTGTGTGTGTGTGAGAGAGAGAAAAAGAGAGATGTTTCCCTGGCCCTTTGAAAAAAATCACACTTCTTGCTTGGTACTAATTGCTGGCTGTAACAGGAGCTGGTCGGTGCATATGTTTTTTTTTTCCTCATGTGTGAGAGGGCTTCTTCACTGGACCCTAAACCGATGTGTTGAAGCGTGGTAAAGTCACACCTACTACAAATACCATTAACACCTTCCGTTGTTCATTAAAAGTGTGACAGAGGAAGTGAGAGGAAGCTACAGAGAGAGAGAGAGAGAGAGGGAGAGAGGGAGAGAGGGGCCTCCAGTCTGCTCACAAAAACTCTCACATTCTCATTTCTGTCTTTTGTGTTCACGTCATTCCGTCGCTCCTGTTCGGTTTTCCAGTTCCTACTGACGCTCGTGAGGTCCGTATGAGTGCCTTCTAGTCTGGATAAAAATACCCATGTTGACATCATTCCCATAGATTTACACGGGAACGTTATATCTGTCAGTTCTGTTCACGGAATGGAAAAGTTAGCGCAGTTCCGAGGCTCTGGATCACTTTCGGAAAACGTCAATGGCTTCATTATGTTCTAGCTGCGAATAAACCGTCAGTCTGTCGTCTCTTTGGGTGTCATTGACCACAAGATGGCAGGTTCTTTTCTCTGTGTGTGTGTGTGTGTGTGTGTGTGTGTTTATATCTTAGTGAGGACTGTGGAGAGGAATATCTGTCAGTTTGAACTGAGGTAAAGTTTAGATCAAGATTTAAGTGTAGCATAGCATTAATTATCAGTGTTAATAATTATCTCCATGGTTCTCACACAGATAGTATGACAAATGCATGTGTGTGTGTGTGTGTGTGTGTGTGTGTGTCTTTTTCATCACCCACTGATGTCCAGCTGCTCCTGTCAACACGCCCTTACAGCATGTAACTTACCACATACTCACTTTCTCCCCCCTCTTCACACACACACATACACACACACACACACACACACACATGTCACGAGACAATGAGTAGGGTGAGGGATTCATGAACTGTGACACCCCCTTAATTAACATCCTCACAGTTGCAAGCTGCTCCCACTCAGACAGCAAGACAGACGAAGAGACTGACCAGGGTGTGTGTGTGTGTGTGTGTGTGTGAGTGTGTGTGGGGCATGCTAGGGGTGTGTGTAGTCATATCTTGCTGTGATGTGTTTGCTGTTGGGACATGTTTAACATGCCCAGAGGCAATCAATTCCCCTTTAACCACACACACACACACACACACACACACACACACACACACACACAGACTCAAGTCTCTGAGCTCCTTCTAATAACCTCTGGGGTTGAATCGCTGATTAGGAATTAGAGAAACACCCCGTGTGTCTGGGCGGCGTCATGGTCACGTGACCTGAGCTCTGTGTGGAGGTTCACGTGTTCTCCTCGTGTTCTGTGTCGGTTCCTCCGGGTTCTCTGGTTTCCTCCCAAAACACACGTGACCATGACTAGGATGGAGTGCTTACTGAAGAAGAAGGAACGAATGAAGAAAAATACGGTATCATCATCAGAGTCGTGCGAGCGAAAAGATTCAGTGTGTGTGATTTCCAGCGCTGTTCTCGCTCGCGATCGCAGTTAACTCTTTATCCAGACGGCGTGATTAGCAGCAGTGTGTTCTCCACCTCAGATGATACCCTGAAGATCCTCTAACGATTAAACAAAATGACTTCACTCTGCTTTCAGAAATCAGCTCCAGCAGGAAACGGTCTCGCATAAACACACACACATTCTTCAGGTAATAAAGATTTTTTTCTGTGTGTTTTCTTTACGTCTCTCCATCGACGCTTGCGAATCTGTAGATGTCGCGTGAGTTTGCCGTCTTCCTGCTGGTGGATTTTATCAGCGCTCACACTCTCCGATTTTTTACGATGTGCGTTTTTTGTCTGTAACCCAGGATTAGAAATGTTAGAAATCACGAAATCAGGAATAAAATCACTCTTAACCGGTTAATAACATTATTTTTCGCTTTCAAGGATAAAGCCTAAACCTAAATATTTAATTTCTTGTTCAGAATTTTCTATTCAGATTTTGTCACTTCCTGTCTGGCTACAGGAAGCTCTGATGTTAGATATCTGCTATAGACGTGTTCCAATATATATTTCATATCGAAAGCATTTTACTTATAAATCTGCAAGCAATAAATCACACTGCAAAGTAGAAAGATGATCTGAAATTTTTAAAAATAAGCGCACATGCAGCGTTTGGTTTTATTTTTATTTATAGTTCTGTAAGCAGAGTCGGCTATCATAAGTAACGAACGTTATTAACCGTTCTTTTATTTCCGTCTGGATAAAGAGGGCGTGTGGGACGCTGGAGCAGGAAGGGAAAAATATCGTTTCTGTTCAGAATGAAACAAAATCAAAATTTAAACCTCGTTTTTAATCACGTTTGTAGTAGCTCGTATTCTCTCGCTTTACATCACTTTTTGAAGTGGATAATATGCTAAAAAGGTCACAGTGGTCCTCCCAGGAAGAAGAAGAAGAAGAAGAAGAAGAAGGGAGGGAGTGAACGCCAAAATTTGAACAGTTTGAACCTGTTCGTAGTACAAAAATGAAACAAGAAAAAAGATTCTACTGAAATATTTTATTGAAAATATTTTATATAATATTGTGTGTGTGTGTGTGTGTGTGTGTGTGTGAAATGAGTATAAATTTAAGCTCAGCTGAACTGCGGGATTCTGGCGTTTGACTTGCTGATGGTTTTGTGTGTAAGCGATCTTGGTTTTTGAAAGCGAGTGGCCTTCACATCTCGGGCCATTACAGCACAGCCACCGCTGAGAGCCGCGGCTAAGAGTGTCAATTTGGCGAAAGAAAAACTCGGCGCCCAAATGGGGGTCGCGGCCTTCGGTGCGAGGCGCTTCCCTTCACACTACGCTTGATTGAAAAATCTATTTTACTGAAATGAGAGGAGAGTGGAGTGGAGGAAGGAGCTGAAGGAGGATAGGAGGAGGTAAAGCGAAGGTTTTAACAGAATGACCTGCTAGGACAGGATGGATTTCAGAAAAACAGTCTGAGGAGTTTAAATGAAATTAAAGCAAAACTCCATCAGCGTCCATTAAATCTGTTTATATTGAAATGTTTGTGATGCGTTTAGTGACTCTGATTTATTTATTTATTTATTTTATTTTTGATCAGAGATGTATTTGCCTTATTCCTGTGAGAAGTAGCAGAGACGTTGGAGACTCAAACTCCCAGAATGCAATGCAGCTATACGACTCGGCTAGTTAGCAGAGTAAAGCACTAAAGTGCCGCTGCACTAAATGTGTAGAACGTGTGAAGTGTCTGAAAACCACACGTGTAAATTTCCCATGTGACCTTTCTGTGATGGCTCAGATATTATTCCCAAATATTCCCAATTATTCCCAAATATTCCTAAAAGTAGATCAGGCATCTCTGAGATAAAGAGCTGATTAAATAAATTTATACATTTTACATTACATTCATTTTTGGCTGTTTAATGTGTAAATTAAATCTTTTTCATCATGCTTCAAATATATGTAATTCTATTATAAATATATTTATTAATTATATGATGAATATGATATTTAGTAATTAGATTTTTTTAAAACTATGTGATCTGTGAACTAAATTTGAACTTTATTTGCCAAAGCAGGGGTTTAACATGCATCTGTGGTACTAATGGCCCAGATCAGTGTGTGCGTGTGTGTGTGTGCGTGTGTGTGTGTGTGTGTGTGTGTGTGTGTGTGTGCGCGCACTCTGGAGCTACATGAGGTGGTGTTTCTAGGCTCCTGTGGAGTGAGCTTTCGGAAGTTTACGGCCCAGGATGGGAAAAACACATTTACTGCTTAAGCAGGAAACACACACACACACACACAGGACACACACACACAGGACACACACACACACACAGGACACACACATTTCAGCATTAGATTGTGTTGTATATGATTATACAGGTATATGTATGTGTGTGTGTGTGAGAGCAGGATGATCATCTTAAGCATTTTATCCAGTCGAGGGTCCGGATCCAGAGTCTATCCTGTGAATACTGTGTGTGAGGCAGGAATACACTCTGGATGGAATGCCGTGCACACACACACACACACACACACACACACACACACAGTTTCACACCTAGGTGTAATTTAGCATCACTAATCCTCCTACTGAAAAGTTTTTGGGAGGAAACCGCAGGAACCTAAATCCTAAAATTCTCAATTATTCATGTGTCGCTTTAATAAATGTTATTATTATTATTATTATTATTATTATTATTATTATTATTAGTGAAGCGAAAACCTTTTCAGTTAGGAGAGCGAGGAACGTGAGGGAATGTACCGGAATTCTGATATACGCTACTTTATCCGGAATGAACAGATGATGCGTTCTAAACAAATACAGATAGTGTGATTGTGTTAAAAGTAAAAAATAAACGTCGTTATTTAGGAAAAAGGCTGAAAGCGTCATGACGCCAGTTAGTCAGGAAACTGTGGCTATGACGCAGTGATGTTAAAGGTGAGATGTGTGGAAGCGTCTGCGGGTCACAACAGGAAGTACGGAAGCGTAGACACGAGAGGATGAAGTTAATGTGTGAAAAAAATGCACTCTGAGGAAGGAAGGGGGGAAAGTCACACTCGTTTTCTTCCCTCATTTATTTCAGGGGGAGGAGAAGGAAAAGAGAGAGTGATTGATTAGTCAGAGCTGTCAGACTATCAGCCAAGTGGAACTTGCAAATCTCCGCTCTGTGTGTGTGTGTGTGTGTGTGTGTGTGTGTGTGTGTGTGTGTGTGTGTGTTTTTGTTAGCGTGAGCATCTGTCTGTGCGCTTGATCGTGTAATCCATGAAAAATCGTCTCTTCCTCTTCCGCTCATGATCAAAGCACAGGTTGTCACCGTGTACATATACCCTGACCTCATGAAACACACACACACACACACACACACACACACACACAGACACACACAGAGAGAGAGCTCAGTCTTTCGCTCACACACCTTAAACTCTTTTTAAAAACTTTTCATTCATTCAAAACCTTTCAAATTAATAATTATTATTGTTATTTATTAATAATTGTTATTAGATGTTAATAAAAGTGTTATAATAATCATAATTGAACTGTTATAATGCGCTAAGAACTCGGCTTTGTGTCTTTTCTTTCATTAAATATACAGAATTTAGTGAGAAATTTAGTGAGAAATCTCACGTGAACTTTACACACTTCACGTTTTTCACGTGTAGTTCATGTGTTTACTTTTCCATGTGTGATTTTTACACGATTTATTTATTTTCACACTTTTTTTCACACATTTAATTTATTTCCATGTCTGATTTTTTTTACACAATTTGTGTATTTTCACATGATTTTTTTTTTTTTTACAAATGATTCATTAATACAGACATTTTTAAGTTATTCATTTATTTCCACATGTGATTTTATAAAGGTTTATTTTTTATGGGTTTTTTAAGGTGTTGAATTCAGGAGGAGCAGCACAGTGCAGGCCACGCTGTCCCGGGAAAACAATCACTTCCATCATCAACAAACTGCTTAATTCCCCTCATTCCACAGAGAACCGACAGTCATTACAGGCTTGACCAATACAACGTCAAATTCCTGCCTTCCTTCTTTCTTTCTTTCATTCTTTCTATCTCTAGCTTTGTTTCTTATTTTTTCATGGTTTCTTTCTTTCCTTCTTTCCTTCTTGCTTTCTGTTGTTTCATGGATTCTTTCTTTTCTTCCCTTATTTCATTTTCCTTATTTATTTATTTATTTAGTTAGTTAGTTAGTTAGTTATCACTTTTTGTTCTTCCATGGATTCTTTCCTTCCGTTCTTTATTTATTTCTTGCTTTCGTTCTTGACTCTTACTTTTTCTTTCTTTCTTACTTACTTTTTGTTCTTGCATGGTTTCTTTCCTGCTTTCTTTCTTTCTTTCTTTCTTTCTTTCCTCCTTCATGCATATATTCCTGTTATATTTCTCCTTTTATCTTTTTTTTTATCTTATTTTATCTGTTTATCAGTAAATTATTCTCAGACAAAAATGATTGTTTGAGGAAAAAAAATGAACCTTCACGTTTTTTCTTCCTCCAGCTCTCGGCTTTATCACCGTTTACTTTACCTTTATCGTTACTCTGCTTAAAAACTATTAGCGTGTGGAGCTGAGGTCACTGGAGACGTGTGTAGCGTGGTTAGCGTGGTTAGCGTGTTTAGCGTGGTTAGCACGTGTAGCGTGTGTGAAATGGAGACTGGGATCCTCGTTCCCACTCGGCTCGGCTCCGGGATGAGACCTGACCTCTGGAGTCTGGGTGGCATCACAAAGGTCAGGGGTCAAAAGAAGAAGGAAAAAGAAAAAAAAAGGGTGTTTGGAGCGTTAAAGTGGCGACGTTTGGCATCTGGATTTGTCCTCACGGATCTCACAGAGCTCACTGAGGTGTTTGGATATCTGCAGTTCCGATCACAGGTTCTCCTCAGGGTTCCGCATTAGATCCCTTCATTAAGAAGAGCGATTGCTTCATTAACCGTGCTCGAAAATCCAGCTGGAGAAAGAGAATTCACGAGATACACACATTCCATAAACATATATCTGTTTTAAACATTTAAAACTAATCAATGCCTTTTCATTTCTGATTAAGTCTCCAGACATTTCTCTTTCAATTTCACAAAGAAAAAAAAAAACAATTATAGCCTACATCTTTTCTATTACTCTTTAATTTACTCAGCGATCTTAATGTAACACACGTCGTATATGCTGAAACACACTCACACACACACACACACACACACACACACACACGCTTTACTACATACACATCTTTTTTTTCCCTTCCACTTTACCCACCTCGTGCTCTCGGAGAACGTGTGACAAATGTACAAGGTTTCAATTAAAAAAACGCAATTAGAGTGACAGAATTAAAGCCCACTAATTACTCCCCCTCCCAGTGAAGAGCCGTGATTAATTATGCACTTTTAATTTGCATTCCATGTGGAACTAATTGACATGAATTGGGTTGAATTATTTGAGGGGGTGGCGGGTGTTTTTTTTTTTTTGTTTTTTTTTTTAACATTAGATCCGACAAAATTCTCAGACGACTGAAATCTCTGTTTTTTTTTTTCTGTGGCGAAGGAATGAAGAAAAAGTAATAATTGAAAAAATGTAAAAAAATTAAAATCAAAACATGCATCATCGGGGTGCTGTGATTACATCACACACAAGAGAAGCCGTTTATCCCTTTTATTTCACTTTCTTTCTTTCTTTCTTTCTTTCTTTCTTTCTTCTGCGGCTGTTTCCTAGTTAATTAAAGACTCTAAATATTCACGCTACAGTTACACACACGTCATCGTTCAGCACTGCGCTCTCCGTGTGCTTCCTCCACTCTTTCATCCGTCCCTATGTTTCTAGTAAAGTCTAATTTAAAAAATAGAAAGCAGATTTTTAAAAATTCAATAGAATTCTTTGCTCTAAAACCGGATCTTGGTGGTCTAGGAGTATTTTTAAACCAGCGTAATACGGTGTTGTTCGCTGTTTACAGAGCGAGCAGGGGGCAGCGTGATTCCTGCCCCACTGGGCCTCTGTTTATTAACAAATCAACAGCACATCGGCGAATATCTGTCACACGGGAACATTTTTAAAGAGAAGAGACGGTGTTGCTGAACAAAATGTTAGTTATTCCTCTAATAGTTTCGTATCCTGGGTAGAGAAAATAAAAGTCTTCCATTTAAAGACTTTAAAAACATCCGTCTCTGCATGTTCTTGTTTGAATCGTGTTCATGCCCACTTCCTGTTTCTGTATTTTATTTAAAAAAAAAAAAACACTAAAGCGTCTCATGTTTGGACGCCATTCTCATTCTCTCACGAGATTTTTTCAGAAATGATTCATTTACAAATGATTCGTGATTCATCCTACAAGAGAAGGTTTTATGTATCATGTGTTGATTTGTGTTTCGTTCAGAGCATAACAAGTAGAAAAGCACTTCAGTAATCACGTATTGTTCTCGTAATCATGTGACTTTTTGACAAAAAAAACAGTGAGATGAAGGCTGCGGCTGAGACGACAGCCGAGCGAGACGGCGTGTGTGGTGTTGGTTTCTGCCCTATGAGTGTGTGAGCGAGTGTGTTTACATGGGTGGGATTTTAATTTTGTTTAAAGGACAGCGTGACATTATTATGGACGCTCCGCTGAGAAAGAACGCGAGCTGTGAGCAGGAGAGAGAAACGGAGTTCCTTCAGAGGTCGAGGATCACACTAGTGCGGTTAACTCGTCTTTTTTTCTTTTTTTTTTTTTACTAATCATGTCGCAATAAATTGACGTCATTCTAAAGCGTACGGCCAACTTCTGATAAAAGTTCTGGCTTCAGACGTCAGTGTGGGTTTTGTCTGGTGTGACGGAGATGTAGAGAGTGAGATTTTCGTTTTTTTGGGTTCAGTGTGCTGATAAGTTTAAGTGAAAAAATATACATCGGCTAGGGAACAAAACAAAACCAGACACTTGCATGTTAAACCTCTTTAAAGATTTATATATTTATAAAATCAATACAGCATCCAAAAATGGTCAAAAATAACCCCAGACTCCAGACTCCTGCCCCAGGGGTTAAACCAGAACTTTCTGATATAATTCACTAAAATAAAGGCGTCTGATGATAAAACTCCAGCGTTATCTGTGAGTTTTCTGTGTGAAGGTGTGAGCTGATGTTTCAGATGGAGTTAGTGGAGGTGATTTTGTGCAGATTGATGACCGTTAATTACTCACATAATTAAAGCTGGAATTAAACATTTATCACACAATTGAGAGAGCGGCGCGGGACGGAGTAGAACCGAGGACGACAAAGTTCATGTGCGTTAGGGATTCATCGATACATATACTAATACTGGTACCGATACTGATATCAGTACTGATACTGGCCCTGATACTGGTACTGATACTGGTACTGATACCGATACTGATATCAGTACTGATACTGGCCCTGATACTGGTACTGATACTGGTACTGATACCGATACTGATATCAGTACTGATACTGGCACTGATACTGGTACCGATACTGATATCAGTACTGATACTGGCACTGATACTGGTACTGATACTGGCACTGATACTGGTACTGATACTGGTAGTGATACTGATACTTATATCAGTACTGATACTGGCACTGGTACTGATAGTGGTACTGACTGATACTGATACTGGTACCGATACTGATATCAGTACTGATACTGGTACTGGTACTGATACCGATACTGATATCAGTACTGATACTGGTACTGGTACTGATACTGGCACTGATACTGATAGTGGTACTGACTGGTACTGATACTGATACTGATATCAGTACTGATACTGGCACTGATACTGATAGTGGTACTGACTGGTACTGATACTGGTACGGATTTCGGTAATGATACTGGCACCGGTACTGATACTGGTAGTGATACTGATATCGGTACTGATACTGGTACTGGTACTGATAGATCAGTGATGTCAGGGGAAGGTTTATTCTGTCTGCGTTTCCCCGGTTTAAATAACAGCCATGACAGACGCGTGATGTAAGAGTCATGTAAATGTAAGAGTCGCAATCTTACTCCTTTACAAGTCAGTTACAGACCCAAAAACCTGCATGTGTGAAATTATCAACATTTAAACCTACTCAAAGCATTCAAGAGGAAAAATTAAATATTTTTAACTGATGAAAAGAGCTGATTAGCAGGCTATCATGCCCAACTCTCCGTGACTAGCTAGCTCGCTAAGCAGCGCACTCAGAAAGGAAATACTCCGCTAACTCAGACAGCGTTAGCTGAAATGTTAGCTAATGTTTAATAACCTGTTTGGAATGAACTCTAAGGAGAAAGTAGCAACAACAACAAAAAAAGCTTGACTAGCTAACTAACTTAAGAAGTTAATTTAACAAAACTTAACTAGCTAGCTAAATAACTAGCTAAATTACAAGCTAACGTACTAGCTAATTTAGCAAACTTAAAGTAACTTAATGGACTTTTTTAGCTTTGATGGTGAATTTTGGTGAATCGGTAACTCCAGCAAAAGATGGCATCACACTAAGAAAAAGCAATAGGAAAAAAATAGACAAAAATAAAATCTGATGGTGTTTGAGATTCATAACGAGTACTTTGAAAGAAAAAATGAAAATGTAAGGAATAAAAAGTTCTTTTTTTCTCTTCAATGATACTCAAGTAAAGTACAAATCTAGCAAAACTGTACTTAAGTACAGCAACGAAGTGCAAATAGTTGAGTATTTTCCACTCCTGCTGTTATATAACACTGAATAAACAACATTCTGTTTTACTCTTTATCCGTTTTTTTACCGAGAATCCTGAATTGTCGGATCTGCTTTATGATCCGTGATGGAGCAGCCGAGGAGAAGAACAGGACAGAGAGAGAGAGAGGGAGAGAGAGAGGGAGAGAGAGGGAGAGAGAGGAAAGAAAGACAGATGATTTACTACATTCCTGCTGCGGAGTTATGTGCCACACACACACACACACACACACACACACACACCGAAACCACACGAGGTAGTATGTGCACCAGTGTTAGTGAATAGTAAAAATCCAGTATAATACACAGCAGATACTTCACTGCTTCTTTCTGCATTCTGATTGGTCGTCAGGTGTTGATTAGTTTTCTATAACAGCAGCTCTGACAGTAGCGCAGGTTTATATTAATGCGTTCGCTCTGATACGTTATCGTTTCCATAGCAACAGCTCATTCACAGAGCCTTAATGTAGGGACTTTAATCTCCACAGAAACAGATTTATCTGACATGGTGAAGTTTCCTGTGAGGAGAAATGTGTTTATGTAACGTTTACGGAAGGAGTCTCCAGTGTCAGCGCCTTGTTCCAGTCTGAGGTAAAGTTGTAACTTTAAGTAACGCGACATTCCACAACATTAAACGTAACTATAAATGGATAAAAAGCAAGACGTTGTTCATTTCAGGAATAAATTAAAAGCTGTAATCGTTGTGGAGGAATTAAACCCTTAGGGACGTTCATGGTGGAAACTGTAACTCCACTTCATCACTCCACCCTGTTGTTGATTATTTTCCTGTAACAGCACGACTCCATGTGTGTTATTCCTTACTAAAGACCTCAGATTTGTTAAGGAGGAAGAGAAACTTGTAAAATCGATGCAGTTTTACTAAAACTGGAAAGAAAAACTAAATGCGGTCCAAATGCGTTCATGCTCATTTAGCTGAACAGGACCTCAGGTGAAAGTTTGCCCTTTAAGACGAGGAGCGACGTTAAGATGAAGAGCGGCTCGGTGACAGATTTAAACCGATTTCACGGTGATAAATAAAAGCCGCTGTCTTCCATCCAGTTCCCACGAGGAGAGCGTGGTATCATATCCACTCCTGAGGTGTACAAAACACCCTTCTGTCTTTCTCCCATCTCAACACCTTCCACACACTCACACGCCACCACGATGGGAACCAGGAACCTGAGAGCCACTGAGGATGAGGATGATGAAGTTCAAGTGTTCACAGTGCTTACAGAAAACTCACCTGAAATATAGACTTCATGGTGTTTCACGCATGTTTTACATTCAGTGCATGTGGTTTATTTTTATTTGATTTGATTTGATTTTTTATTGTCTGTTCTTTTCACATGATTATTTATTTTCATTTTTTTATTGTTTTTTATTTTGTTATTATTATTTTTCATTTTATAATTAGTGTCATTTGTTTTTACACATCAGTTTTTTAAGATTTATTCATTTTCACATGTCATTTTTTTAACACCATTCATTATTCATTTGTTTGTTCATTTTTATATGATTCACTTATTTTCACATGTGATTCTTACACATGATTCATTTATATCCACATATGATTCTTAAACAATTCATTTGTTTTCACCAGTAATTTTTATGTGATTCACAAGCGATTCTTACACACAATTAATTTATTTTTCACACATAATCCTTCCACATGATTCATTTATTTTCTCAAGTACAAGTGTTTTTATTTTCACATCATCTTTAACATGATTCATTTATTTTTCACGTCTGATTCTTATAGATGATTCATTTATTTCTGGTGTGGTGTTCCAGTTCATCCCAAAGGTGTTCAGTGGGGTTGAGGTCAGGGCTCTGTGCAGGACACTCGAGTTCTTCCACTCCAACCTTCACACACCATGTCTTCATGGAGCTCGCTTTGTGCACAGGGGCATTGTCATGCTGGAACAGGTTTCAGTCTCTTAGTTCCAGTGAAGGGAAACTGTAAAGCTTCAGCACACAGAGACGTTCTATACAACCACATGTAACCACATATGGGTGTGATGGTCAGGGGTGCACATACTTTTGGTTATAGTGTATACTGTATAACGTGGTGATACACACGTTTATGTGTTATTTACATAATCACGTGTAGAATAATGATGTAGAAAAGAAAGAAAGCATCCCCCTTGTTTAGCTAATCTATTTTATAATGTACAGAATTCAGAATTCTTCTCCTCCTCCTGTCCTCCACGTGTTCTTCTCGGCTGCATGTGCTGAGTGAAGAAGAAGGCGTGGAGTGCGTTGCTCCACATGTCGGGCGTGCGTGTCCGTATCACTGACAGCCAGGCGAGGTTATGAAAACAGTCATTCTTCCCGTCATCGCTCCATAGCCGGTGATTTAGCGGCAGTCCGGCCCTGCGCTGCAATAAAACACCGTCCGGCCGTTTGCAGTGCACTGGTGGATATCAGTCAGCACGGGGGGGTCACCTCCTGGCACCGGCCCACCTCACCTGCTACTGTGTTTTACCAACCGAGCTTGAACACACACACACACACACACACACACCAGGCCCTCTGGACCTCCCTTACAGCATGAATTAGAGGAATTAGAGGCTGTGAAATAGATTGTTATTGTGCTCCTTTTCACTCGGTGTGTAATGAGTAAAAAATAAGTTGAGGTTCCTTTCACCTGCATTTTCTGTCGTTGTTGTCGTTGTTGTTGTTGTTGTTGTTGTCTTAGTTTTGTTTTTTTTTTAATTTTCAATAAAAAAAAATTCAAACCAGTCAAAGTAATATAGAAGTCTATTTTGACGATTATATGTAGTGTAATATTATATTATATATTATAATAATCATAAAAGACATTTTTATATAGAATATATACTCTATATTATCATTTCCTTTATTTTATTTTATTTTTTTTTAATGCAGCTCAAACTGCGAAGTTAAAAGAGAGAGAGAGAGAGAGAGCGAGAGAGAGAGAGAGAGGGAGGAATAACAAAACAAGAGGCAGCCAAAAATAGTAAAATAGACAAATGGGCAATAATAATAATAATAATAAATACATAAATTAATAAATAAATAAATTCATTAATTCGTTAATAATATCAGTGACAGAAAGTAGACAAGAGTAAAAAATAGAAACAATATATAAGCATTAAAATAATATAAAAATAATATTAAAAGTGGCATGCCAGTGAAAGCTAGTTAAATGGATAAAAGATTTTAATGTATTTTTACTCATTTATTTATGTTGGTTTTTTTTTTTTTTTTGCAAATTAGGGCATATCTGTCATAAGTGTCTCAGTAATACCTAAGTACATTTAGCTGATGTTTGTTTGTCATTTTATTGCTCTTAAACACGATTAAAAGTTTGACCCTAAAATCATCTACTCATAAAATTCTGAACACGGCCCTTACGCACAGTCATTAGCATGAAATTAGTAAAATTACTCTTAGCTAACAGCTACGCAGCTTATCCCTGGGCTTCTAGCATTAGCCGAAGTTTTCAAGTTTTCAGCCGAAGGTGGCAGCAGGATTAGTGAAAAACTCTAAACTAAATCATTGCCTGTCGTTTATTAATCATCGTGCAGACATCAGTGTTCCTGTCTTTTTTATTTTGGTGGCTAATTAAGCTCCTGGTTCACAGGCAGAGCGGAGACGTCTGACACCCGAGCGAAGACGGCGAGATGTGTGGAGAAGGGAAACGCAGGACAGGGAACCTGACAGGAACAGGTGCTCCACATGTACACGGAGTGAAGACAGTGTCTCAGAGATGAGCTGATCCCATGTTCCATGACCTCGAAATTTATCAACTGGAAACATCATTGAAAGTTTATATGAAGTTCTTCCACTTCTTTCATCCAAAAGCACTGGAGGCTTTTGTTCTCTTAAATAAATAGTCAATGTGACTGTAATTTACCTTCAGTTGGGCATATTCACTTAGTCACAGTGATTATGCTTCAAATATATTCAGGCTTATCCCCGTCCCCGGAAAACGCATGGTCTCAGTGAAAGATTGTGTTTGTAGTGAAAGAAGAATTGCACGCTTACCCAGCTGTGAATTTGTTTTAACTAGAGCGCATGTGATAGCCGGCTAGTGGCTAACTCACTCCGTTTCAGTGGATCTTTGCCTTTGAAACTGGGATATATTTTTTGCAAAGCGCAGGCTTCTGCTCGCTCTCGGTGTGTGTAATTTTTACATGAGACAAAAATTTTGATCTCGAGCTCGTAAATTAGAGCCATAGAATTGACACTATTCAGCTTTACCTAGCGAAAAAACTTATAATGCTGGTTAACTGGGTGTGTTTGATGTGTTTTTTGTGTATTTTTGCTTGGGAAAGAGCAAGTTGATCAGGGCTTCTGCTCGCTCTCAGTGTGTGTAATTTTCACAGTGATCTGATGTAGCTAGCGTCAGCGGCGGCTCGTTAATCAGCTGTTCAACAAAGTCCTCCTTCAAAACTCCGTACATTTTAAATTCCAAACCTGAGATGGAGATTTTGCTGAAACCTGGCAACCCTGGTTAATGATATTAGCTGTTCAGGAAACACAGCTGCTGTATGGAGCACAGATAAATAAATGAGCTGTTAGACTGTACGCTGGATGACTGTATGATGTTAACTATGATGGAGTTACATTAAAAATTCACTAGATAATAGTGTATAGCATAAGTCAGGGGTGATAGCGTCTCCACTTCATTTTATTTGAGGCTGTGTTGTTATTAATGTCGTCCTGCAACACCAAACTGTATGCTCATTGGCTGAAAATCATGTTTTTGCACGTTGTCGCATTAATTATTTTGATGTTACTGTATTGAGTGTTTCAGAAAATAATAACTGGTCTCCATTAAAAGTAGCTTTCATGTGCAGTGCTGATGAATAAATGTGATAGAGTGTGTGTGTGTGTGTGTGTGTGTGTGTGTGAGTGTGTGTGTGTGTGGGGCTTTTCTTTATCAGGAACTTTGACTCCTTTTAATGTTAAGACACACACCAAGACAGACGTGCTTGAAATCATTTAAACGTTTACAGATTACAGAGGGATCGCTACTGTATAACTAAACATAATATTAAAAGCCACCATTTTTTTTTTTAATGCATTTTCTCAACCATAGCACCCACTTAAATATAATATAATGCATGCAAAGTTATGTGATGTGTACTTCAGGTCTCTGAATGGCAAATACCTTTTTAAGCAGTAAATGGAGAGCCCATTAGCATCCTCTCTTCACAAAAATGCGGCATAAAAGCTAAAATCATGATACAATATGCTTTTTTTAATCCGCCGCTTTTCTCTTAGGTGACTAGAGTGGGTGTTAAAGCAAGCAAATAACACGGGCAAATGCGAGGGCAGCAGGGATCATCCCACGGAGGTGTGAAAGGGAGGGCGACCGGGGGCGGCGTTTTGGAATTAAAGCGCTGGAAGAGCGCTATATCACACACAAAACTTCACATTTTAGCTCACAGTATTGTTATGATCTCAGGTTAATAGCAATTCCATTATGGACATGGAACAGCAAGTTTCTGTTTCTGCTTCAGGTTTCAGGCCTAGACGCATCAAACCGTTTTATATATATTTATATATATATTTAATATATACAAATTCTACTATGCACTGTATTCAAGCTGTATATTAAAGCTGCTACATTTCACATTTATTGAAGTTATTGTCATTTTAAATACATTACTGTATGTCTCTTGTACAAACATTAAAGCTTCTTCAGTGAAATCAAAATCAGTCCCTTAAGGTACAAAAATATAACATATATATATATATATATATATATATATATATATATATATAAATGGACAAAAATATATAGTCACTTTTGATTAATGTTTTGATTGTACTAATCTTGTGATTATCTAATTAAAGGCTCTCTAGTGTTACATCATTGCTGGTTTTGACCACAAAATGGCTGACAAGAACTACAATGCCCATCAGCCCCAGCACATCACATGACCCTGTCCCGTGCCTCATCACTCACACCTGCTTCCTGTTGCAGCTAATTAGCACCCCTATTTAACTTCTGCTTTCTGAGTGTTTCTTGAGCAAGCGGTTGTCATTTGTTGTTGTTGTTGTTGTTGTTGTTGTTGTTGTTGTTGTTGTTGTTGTTGTTGTTGTTGTTGTTGATGATGATGATGATGATGTGTGTGTGATCTGTTTCCTGGATGTTTCTTACTGTGTATAATCATAATTCGCGGTTACAGTTGTTAAGGAATGGTAGATTCAGAGGGGGCGTGGTTCAGAGGGGGCGTGGCTTGGCCTATCTTGAATGCTATTGGCATTTCCTGTTTCAGAAGTAAATACATCAACATACAGAATCAAATCACGACTCTCAGGGGAAAGATTTATAGATTCTCCTTATGACTGTCACCCAGTGCTGCTATGTTGCTAAGAGAAATACTTGAGAAATGGGATATTTTATATATCTTTAAGAATGTAATATTGTTAATATATTATAATACAATTAAGATGCCCATTTAATAGACACATAGCAACAAAAATAATCAAATAAAAACACTGATGCAGTAGAAAATTCCTGATAAGTGACTCTGGTGTTAAGATTGTGCCAAGAAAACATTCCCCACACCCTTACACTACCTCCACCAGCCTGACCTGAATCTCCGTCTGCTCCGTTTCTCCTGTAGCCTCAGATTCTGTTCTTGGCTGGAACTCGATGTGGTCTTCTGCTGTTTAAGCCCATCCTCCTCATGGTTCAGCGTGATCCGAGATGCTTTTCTGCTCAGCAGGGGTGTAAAGAGCGGTTACTTGAGTTAACGTAGACTTCCTTCTTTCTCCTCTGACCTAGAGTTAGGGTTATTCTCCTCATCACTGCAGCTCTTCAGCAGGTTTTATGATTGCGCTGCTGCCACGTGATTGGCTGCGTGAATGAAATGAGCTTCGTTTAATCGAACTGTTCAACTGTTATTTAAATGTAAATGTATATGATCAGGAGGAACATGAAGAAGCTGTACATTAAGAGTTGGTGTGTGTATAATTAGCTCATGATACTGCAGCTCTAAATCAACGCTGGTGTCTGAATTAATGATTTTATAAAAAAATATTAAAGCTTTTGGAACTTATTCTCAGATACGCCACAGCAAAGAGCGAGAAAATTAAAGGAAGGATTAACTGATTTACTGATAGACGTAATGACATTCGTTACAAGAGCGCCATTTCTGTGTGTGTGTGTGTGTGTGTGTGTGTGCGCTCTTTGTGTCTTCAGGGATACGAGTACTCACGGTAATTATGGAAGATGAAAAAACTGACAAGCTTATCAAACTGGATTCAAAAAGCAGCTGTGACATGAAAGAAGAGCAATTTCAACATATCAAAAAAAAAAAACCATTCAAGTAATTAAACACACGAATCACTTAAAAAATATCTGAAGTGTTTGTGTTTCACCCAAAAAGCACAAAGATCTAATGCTGTTTATCGTTTATAAAGGAATACATAATATAGAATATTAATACTATACTTTATTAACAATAATATTATTTGAGTGAGAATGATTTATATAAAATATATCAAAATTTGGCAAAGAATAAAACAATAAGCAATGTATATAAAGACAGAAGAAAAAAGGAAAGATAAACGATAAAGGATTAAAATATGAAAAATATATTTTATATGGAAAATATACGTATTTTGTCAAATGAAAAGCAAAACACAATGTAGATACACAATTCTTTTTTTCTTTTTTAACGTGACCTTGAATGTTAGAAAGGCGCTCTATAAACTGATCACATAAATACACAAATTAATAAATAACAATATTAATAAAATAATTCACAATCAGAAAAATATCTACAGGTGTTATTTAAAATATTTTATTTAGAATATTAAATAATTAAATATTCATGTATAATATAATTACACTGTATATATTGATAGATATATTCTAATGTATAAATACTCTATAACTCTAACTAATTTTTATTTATTTATTTATTTTTCACTTCAGAAATCAGCTATATCACACAACAGTCCTAGACTTTATAAATGCTGTAAGAGAAATAAATATTTTTTATTAAAAAAAATAAAGGTAATTTTTCATTGTATTCCTACACGTGGACAATCCATTTACTTTCTTTTTTTTTTTTTTTTTTTTTGGGAAATTCATATGATATGCAATTTTAAGTAAATTTTAAAAAATATAATCTGTGACAAAATTACGTCCATTTGGAAAAAAAAAAGTATAAAAATAAATATAAAAATCCCATCATTATGCATAAAATACACAAGGTAAACAATTCACAGAAATAAAATATAATTAATTACATTTTATATTCTGTAAATAAATAAATACTGTCTAATGATTTAAATACACAGTGCTTCAGTAAGTCCTACTTGAGTTTGTTTTTTATTTCAGGTATAATGTTGTTGTTTTTTTTTTTGGACAATCCATTTACATTGAATAAAAGTGATATTTAGAAGAAGCCCACATTCATTTAACGTGTAATTAAGTAGGTTCTGCGTGAGCTGGCTAAAAGTTCTGGATTTCCAGGAGAGGAAACTGAACAATGATGTTATCTTTCACTTCATTTACACATTTAGCGAGAATTATGCAGCTAAAATTGGTTCATCCGGAGTGTTTGAAAGTTTGTCCTGCTCCCAGGAACATCTGGAAGGAGGAGGACTGGAGAAAGGGTTAGAGTTTAGCAGTGTTTTCCTGAACACTGAACACTGAGTCTCAGCGTGGAGCTTAATAAAACACATTTTTAATCAAACCGCAGTTTGTAGTTCGCACAGTCATTTTAATCGCCTTGTACCAGACAGGACTCAGGAGATAGTCGAGGATCCACGGGCAGGAGGATTTGATGAAACAAAACCCGAAAGTGTAAAAGATGCGTTATATATCAAATCCAAAACTTTACAGAAAACTCGCATGTGAAAAACTTTACGTGTGAAACGCACACGTCGTTTTTTCCGTCGCTTGGCACACATTCACTTAGCGCCGCTTACCTCTGATTCTGGGCTCGTTTAGGGGCGGGGCTTCGTTAAGAATCGTTAGTCTGCGTTCATATTGAAGAATTCTGCTTCGTTCAATTTCCCTCGGAAGCAGGAAGTCGGAGCTCAGAATGATGTCATCTCCATGCGCTTGAGTTACAAAGTGGGATAAAAAACATGGCCGCCTCCATGTTAGCAACGAGCTAGTCAGCTAGCTGTGCTGTGTGATGTATTTTTACCTCAGAGCGGTGAACCGTAGAGTGTTATAGCTTTACAAAGTGAACGTGTCTGTATGTTAATGATCTAAAGCTACAGACATTTACAGTAAAACTCATTTAAAGATAAGAAGCGCTGCTGTGTTTACTGCTGATGCTGCGAGCGGCCATTTTGATTTGCCGTCACTCCCTGAACTCCAAGTTAAATAAAGTTGATCTTATTTTTAATATTATCCTGTAATTTGACATGTTTGTTGTTCTGCCTCACTCTCTCACTCTCTCTGAGTCCACACCGGCCTCGCAACAAAACAAACCTGAGACGCAGAGAGAACAGAAGCTTCTCGATCATTTCTGCTCACTGGATCTCGCCGGGTTTACTCACGAGGCCACCTCCGCAGAGCAAACGCACAAGTGTAACCAGCCGGATCAACCTGTTCTCTCTCTCTCACACACACACACACACACACACACACACACACACACACAACGACATCATAAATCCACATTCAATTTTACGCCATGCTGACTCCCGGCGCTCTGCCCTCAAATCTTTTCAGCTTCACAGCAACATTTAGAGAACTTTTAAACTTCTTCCCACCACAACGCTGCTGAATTCTGGATTCTGATTGGTCAGAAAGTGTTGATTAATTTCCTATTAAAAACACTTTAACTTTAAGGTTTCCAGCATCTTCAGGACAGTATTTTTTTTGCAGCGTGTGTGTGTGTGTGTGTGTGTGTGTGTGTGTGTGTGTGCAGTCCCTGACTGAAAATCATCAGTTTTTTTTTTTCTTCACCAGATCAATAAAACTCTCATCTCCTCCTCAGCTAACAGCTATCAGGAAGTGAAAGAGCGACGCTGTGTATCTCTGCTGAGCGGAGGAACAGATGTAATGGATGAATAAAGATGAAGTAAGGAATAAAACACTTGGGGTCGTTCTGTTAGAGGAAAATAATCAACACCAGGGTGGTTTGTTTCTTTCTTCCTTTCTTTCTCAGAAAAGCATGTTGGAAACATGATCTTCCACATCACGGTCACACCTTCCTCCTCCTCCTCCTCCTCCTCCTCTCACTCACATTCTCACTCATTATCCATTAGTTAGCCAATTACAGTGTGAGTCTGGAGTCGAGGTCACATCCTGTAAGAGACAGGAAGTGTCAGACACCGCTAGACTTTTTTTCATGAACACTCACGTTTAGCAAATCTTCTAATGCTAATACTGAGGAGTGGAAAATGGCGGAAAAAAGACATGTCGTGAACAATAAGGGTGTGAAACACTCGGACACGTCGCTCCGACACGTCACTCCGACACGTCATTTTGATGCTCTGACACGCCACTCTGACACGCCGCTCTGACGTCAGCCGCGCCTCCTGGTTGCAGAAACATAGCGGGAGTCTTTAGTCATTTTTAAAAACCAGAATTTATTTTCTAAAATGTCTGCTATCGAGTCGACACTTTTCCAAGCCAACAGAAGGTTATGGTTATGGAGCTAACTATCATATCAGTAAACTGGCTTGCTAACTAAGAAATTAACGAGCTTAGCTGGCTAGTTAGCTAACACACCTAATTTATACATTGCTATAACAAACCTATGTACTGTAGCTTACCTAAAGTCTAAAACTAGCGAGCTGACGCTAGATATCTAGGTCACGTTGTTACTGAGGAGTTGCCTGTAGAAAGAAAGAGAAAGAAAGAGAAAGAAAGAAAGGAATGAAGGAAGGAAAAGTCAGCTTTGTTGAATCTCAGATCGGTCTTATTTCCTTTTCCTCTGTATTTCTGATGAAATATTTCTACCTCCAGAACAATGCTAGCTGCTCGATCAGGATGAAGTTGCATGTGTGTGCATGTGGCATGTGAGATCTTTTTATAGCTCTGTGTGTGTGTGTGTGTGTGTGTGTGTGCGTGTGTTCACACCCCGTCTGTCCAGAGAAGCGTAATTCCCTGTCGCACCGGGGATTTCCTGATGAAAGAATGCAGGCGGTTGTCTATTAAGATATGTAAATTCCTAATCTCTCAAAGTCTGCTTTCACACTATCCTTTTCCTTCGCTTTCTTTTCCGTGTGTGTGTGTGTGTGTGTGTGTGTGTGTGTGTGTGTGTGCATTATTCTCATGTGTAGTGTATTTCTGATGTTACGTCTGTGGAGAGCTCAGTTCATCGCTAATTAGAATTATAGACGAGGAACAGAGCGGCCTGGAGAACTTTAATTAGAGCACACTCAAATGTTTATTAATACGGAACAGATCTAACACTTTCACTCACACACACACACACACACACACACACACACATACCACTCCGAACGTCAACATAGGCGTGCGCAGCTCTGATTGGTCAGAAGGTGTTGATTAGTTTTCTGTAACAGCAGATCTGACAGTAGTGCAGGTTTATATTAATGCACTCGTTCTATTGTTTCTATAGCAACAGCTCATTTGGTTTAAAAAGAATGTGTAATCTGTATGATGTATGGAAGGAGTCTCCAGTGTCAGCGCTTTGTAACAGTCGGAGGTAAAGCTGTAACATCTTCAGGACAGAGGAGCTTTGCAGTTTCTGACAAGTTGCACCATGACAAGGAGAAAGAAAGAAAGAAAGAAAGAAATGGATTTAAATGGACAGAAAGTATAATGTGTTGTTCTTTATTACGTAAACAGTTAGATGTGTTCTGAGATGCTTTTCTGTGCAGCACGGTTGTAAAGAGTGGTTATTTGAGTTAGCGTAGCGTTATTCTCACTCATCAACATGCCGTTTCCAAAAGTTTAGTCTCAGCGATTAACACGAGTGAATATATTTTATATATATTTTATTAGTTACATTATTGTGTGTGAGGAGCGTGTGGATGAAATCAAGTAAAATCTGTGATTGTTTTTCTCTCTTCTACAAAAAGAGGCTGATGTTTGATGTTTTTTCTCTCACATTCTATCTGTCTCTCTCTCACACACACATGCTCTCTCTCTCTCTCTTTCTCTCTCTCTCTATTGTTTAGTGATAAACAGTCGCTCGGCTCATTCACAGTCTCGGGAAGATTCGTCTGCTCTCATTTAGCACCTGGCTGCTGGAGGGAATATCATAAAAAATGTGTAAGGCTTTAGGGACTGAATACAACTGGAGTGCTAAAGATAATTTCAAGTAAACACCGTGTGTGTGTGTGTGTGTGTGTGTGTGTGTGTGTGTGTGTGTGTGTGTGTGTTGTCCTGAACAGTTACTACAGTAAATGACTGGTGTCCGTCTTTTTCATCAGCTCTGAGCATGACGACATAATATGGATTTGAAAAGATGTTTTAATACCAAAAATTAGTAAAATTATAGTAAAATTATAGTAAAATTATAGTACATAGTACATATATACAGTTATAAATATATAAATAGATATAATATAAATATATAAATATATAAATAGATTTTTCAAGACGTAAACCTCACTTAGCTGTATTTAATTTATGTAGTGACAATAATGTGTGTGTGTGAGTGTGTGTTAAAGCAGAGAAATGATACGTTTAAAGAGAACGTGTCAGACATCGTAATGGACCATAAACACAGTGAGAACGTGTTTTATAATCAACAAGGTCTCACTAATGTAAATGATTACAGTTACGGTTATTACGGTAAAACTTTCCTGTCTTCGAATCTGGCTTTTGTGTTTAAACCTAAAAATTCTTTATCATCTGTATCACCTGCTTTTTACAAATGTTTGTCAGCAAACGGAGACAATTCTAAACCGATTCTTCCCGAAATCCTCATGAGGAAGAACGGACAAACAAACGTAACTAACCTACTAACTGAAATAGCGCACTAATCAGTGTGAGAATCCTGTTACGTGCTCGCCTTCGTTCTCAGATCAGGTTAGCAAAGCAAGCGTGTCATGCACGTG
This sequence comes from Pangasianodon hypophthalmus, assembly GCF_027358585.1. Taxonomy (NCBI): domain Eukaryota; kingdom Metazoa; phylum Chordata; class Actinopteri; order Siluriformes; family Pangasiidae; genus Pangasianodon; species Pangasianodon hypophthalmus. The sequence goes on from NC_069735.1 coordinate 583,830, forward strand.
CGTAGAAAATGAACGCTCACGGGTCGCTTTGTCGCTTTCTAGGATGAGCGTCAGTTCATTAGCGAGACATTAGCGAGAAACCCACTGTTTAAAGAGCTACGTTTGTTGGCTCGCCATGTTTCCTGTTAAAGTCCATCGCAACCTTGCGACAGCTTCCTGATCCAGCCGTGAGAATGATTTCAATACGTTGTCAAAGGCGTTCTTAAAGGCAATCTGAAAAAATATATTTATGTAATATAAACTAAGTATGAAAAATTTTGGAAGACATTTTGCTAAAGTGTTAATTTCCCCTCTGTATGGAGACTTTTGGGACACGCTGTATATCCGTATAACAGACAGGGGCGGGGCTTATCTGTGGACCCTCTACAGCTGGAAACATTTCTCGTTGGCGTGAGCAGGTACTACATCAGACGATGTTCACCGCTGGCTCCAAAATTTTTCGGATTGTCAGTTTGTTCCAAGGAGTTTGTTCTGTCTTGGGTGGAGGCAGGATTGAAACAGTAGACTCTGCATTTCAGAACATACTTCCTCGCTCAGAAGAACGGTAGTCATGATTTAAAAATGCTGACCTGGTTTCTAAAAGTTCTCCCACTCCAGTAGTAAGAGGTCTCATGATGCATGCGGGCGGCGGCCATGTTGCTTCTGATGGCAGGATTGACTGTGTCGTTTATAGAAGGGGCCCTTATGTGTTTTGGGTTCTGGGTCATGGATGCGACTTCCTGGACTCATCTCATGTTCATGCAGTCCGAGCGTGTTTGCCATCCCGTACTGCACGTATGAAAATGAAACACGTAATCACCCTTAACGTCGTCACGGAGTGACGCACTGACGTCTCACTCTCACGCGCTGGTTTTTTCAGCCGTTCTTGGACGCTCGTGTCTCTGCTGGTGTTGGCAGCCGTCCGTGTGGCCATGGGGGTCAGTGTGGAGTAAATAATTAGTGGAACTGGCTGGAGCTTTGCAGTGTGTGTGTGTGTGTGTGTGTGTGTGTGTGTCTCTCTATGTGTCTGTTCTTAATTTGGCTAACGCTTGCGACTGTGAAGAGAGATGTCATTATTTACGCCAGATTATGATTCCCGGGTGCCACCAAGGGAGTCCGTTGCCCATTCCACCGGAAAGCAAGCTTAAGCTGTTTATTTTCCTTGTGCTTGTTTTTTTTTGTGTGCGTTTTTGTGTATTTGTACCTTTTTTTTTTTTTTACAGAATATGCCTCATTCTGTGTTCTGTTCTGTTAACAGGGTGTATTTAGACTGAATTACAACTAATTAATTGGATGTAATGTGATTTTTTTTAACAACTGTTGTTGTTTTTGTCGTATGAGGAAAGCCCACTTAACGAGCACACGCACCCAGTACTAATTAAAAATTGTGTAATGGAATCGTTAAAGCGTCTCATCAGGGACTGGACATGTATACGATATAAAGTGTTATACTAGGCTTTTTTTTCATTTATTTTTGGCACATTATGAGCACATTGTCGTGTTTTTTTTCCTTCATTAAAATGACTTTCAGTCATGAGTGAAACAGGATGTGATGTGTCAGCAGGACACTTGCTGATTATTAAATTGCATTCGGGGTCTTTTTTCTAATAATCACATCACGAGATTACTTTCTTTCACACCACAAGGTGATTTTAAATCATCAGGAATCACACCTAAATCAATGTATGTCTTTATTACAACATTCACACAAGTCATGTGATCATTATCCGTCTATTTAATTTCATTTCATTTCATTTAACTGTAACTTCCTGTGGAATAAGTGACTGAAGTGTTTAATAAATAGATAACGAGAGCATTAAAATCCAACTGCAGCAAACACATCAAAGCTCTACATCCTTCTAACATCATTCTCTTTCATTTCTAACATCATTTCTCTGCACAAAAACAAGCACCTGGTCATTGTTATAGCTGATGATCATTAGCTTGAACTGTTTATCCATACACACTTTATTAAATAGTATCTCAAGCTAACTGCTTCAGGAAATAAAACATCGCTGCTTCATCACCTGAAGTTTCTGTCCAGGATTTTGTTGTAGTCAAGACAGAGCCACACCTTAATTTCACCTGTTTAATCTCGTTTATTATTATTATTATTATTATTATTATTATTATTATTATTATTATTATTATTGTCATCATTAGTAGTAGTAGTAATGCTGCTGCTGTATTATTAGTATTATTATTATTTATAAATGATATTTATTTCATTTTAAAAACATATATGACATATATATATATATAATGCTATGTTAATTACACGACTCGTTGTAATTAAATGTTCCTAAAATGTGTTTCTCTCATTTTTTTTTGTGAACAATCTTCCCTCTGATGTATTGCAGCCTTCACTATCACATCATTCTATTTTTATTTTGAATTTGTGTGTGTGTGTGTGTGTGTGTGTGTGTGTGTGTGTGTGTGTGTGTGTACACTCTCATTTCCTTCTCTTCCTCTTTTCGTCTACGGTCTCAGCAGCGCAGCGTCCTGGAGGTGGGAATGAGGCCATGGTTATCACGGGCTGGCACGCTCGGCCTGTCCTGCCCCGGCGCTTCCTCCTGGCCCGTGGTAAAGATCCTCAGAGTGCCAATCTGCCACCTCTCTCCATGGCCCCTGTGTCAGCTACGTCCGTCAGCCTTTACACTACAATTTCACTGAAGGGATTTGATTAATTGAGAAGTCTAAAATGTAACATTTCAATAGTAAGAATTAATGAATTCTATTATTAATAGTACATGTATATATAATTATTTGTAATTGGTATATCTCGCAGGTAAAGTCAGATTTGTGTGTGGTCATCTTCCTGTGAGTAATTTTCTGAAAGCTCCTAATGAAATCCATTATCAGGTGATAATAGAAGAATGAAGTCAAAAGGTTGGAAATCGTGGGTGTGAGACAGATCATCCACAAAAGCAGATAAGTGTGATTTCATTTAAACATCTATCTCTTTACAGAAATCTTTTTTTTTTCTCTTATTGCTTTTTGATTATGTGACTGGTGTTGGCTTTAACATGGATTCACAGCACACAAAGAGCCTTACACACTTGTAATAGAATTTGGGATAATCTTTTATCGCACCAAGACACACGTGGAACTGATCTGAAACAAACACAGGCCATAGTCGCTGAACATTTCAATATTTTTTCCCCTAAGCTTTAATAAATGTTTGCCGGATTCAAATATTCATATTCAAACACTCCTAATTCCTAATTTTACAATTTAACAGTTACGGCTTTTCCATTAATTCTCGACAAACAAAGGGCTTTGCTTTCATGTTTCATATATTGAATTACAAAAAAAATGGAAATGTTGAATAGATACGTGTGTGTGTGTGTGTGTGTGTGTGTGTGTGTGTGTGTGTGTGTCTCGGAAAGAATTGAACTATGAGACTCACTTTCAAAAAAGTGGATTTTTTTTCATCTTTTCAACTCCTTGGAATGTGTGGAAGCCCTTAAAAACACTTTGTCTCATTCGTCCATTCACTGTGTGTCTATGTGCAAAAATCTGGCGATGAAGCGTTATTAAAATTACAAAGAGACAGAAAACCAGAAATATAACTCAAACAAAGATAATTTGGTCTACAGATGCAGCTTTACCCAAAATCACACACACACACACACACATATGAACATATATAAAGTCCAATTAAACTGCTCTTGCTTGTTAGTATTTCTTTGCCGTCAGGTTACAGGAAGTGAAGTCACTCACTGGTGCTCGAGCTGATTAACAGATTTCTTCTCCACAGCAGTTAAAGCTGGAACTGTTTAAAAAACTGTATAAAATGAGGACAGAGTAAAAGATGGAGTTAGCAGCCTCAGCTTTTCTTTTGATATTTCCCTGAATTGTGTCGCCTGTATCTTGTTTCCTTTACCTTGTTCATAACGTGCACTAGTGATGGAAATAAATACGAATCCGATCCTAAATCATCCTATCTGAACAGATACAAATACACATACCTTTATATAGTGGTAAGGTTTGCATTATTATATATCATTTAAAATCACAGGATTTCAGATTATAACAAATCTCAGAAATATAGATTTAATATAAATTAAGTCGAAGTTGAAGCTTCGAGGATTCAGAGGGAAAAGTTTGCAGAGAGGTGAACTCCAACATTTAGAAAAGAAATCGAGTCGAGTGTATTGAAGAAAATATTTTGAGTGTTGCACTTTTAGTGCTTTCTTCAGGTGCATTTTATTTTGGATCGTAATGACGATCACGTCAAGTTGTGACAAAACACATGACAAAAAGATTTAAATTCCGTCCGTCCGTCCCCACACACACACACACACACACACACACACACACACACACCCACACCCCCGGTGATGTGTGTATGCATGAGACTGCATGCAGGATGCAAATAAGGATCTTGAAATCACGCCGGTTAATTAATTGCAGACATTTGTTTCCATTAAATAAAAAATAACACGTGCTGGGGAGCTCAATTGCCGTTAATTAAGCTCGTTTGTAAATTAGCAAGCATGGTGCTTTAGCGTTGTGAGTGTAAAAAAAAAATGATAATAATAAGTTAGGCCTACATTTTGTCTTTACGTGTCTTCCCCTGAGGGTGCAATCCCTCCCAGGAGAAAGAGGGAAATTACACGTGGACGGGGCAGAAGAGAGGACTACAGGGGGTGGTAAATTAGCTGCCTGATCCACACTTATTGGCACACACACACACACACACACACACACACTCCCCCCCATTAGCCAGCGTCGACAAGCCTTCCAGCTTTTTTCCTCCCTCTTGTCTCTCTCCCAGCGTGGCCGTCTCATATATTTTCAGTATCTCGCCGAGATACGAATGGACGACGATCGGTTAAATTGAAAATCAGACAGCCGCCTTGTCTGCCTGCTTCGTAATTAGCGAGAGAAATGAGAGACGCCCGGAGGGATAATGGCGCATAAAAAAACAATTTGCACCCCTTCCACATTTCGCTTTTAATGATGCTCGTGAGTAAAAATTCCGCTTTCTCCCTGCCTGTTTCATAGATCGAATTGAATTTGTTGCAGGTCTTCGGTGCCAGGAAACAGAAGTGTGTTTCCTCTTTTCAAGGAAAAGTAGCTCCCCAGAACGTTAAAGAAACACACTCTGACTCTTACTACAAGGTTCCTTCGTATCTGTAAGGGAACGTTCTCTGAACCGTACTTCGAAACATGAACGTTATATTTCTGTAAACAAAACTTTCCTGGAAAACCAAACTCGAAAAGATCTCTCAGAATGTTTCAGGAACCAAAACCGAGCATTTCCAGAACGTTCTGCGAATCAAAAACTGTTAGCTGGGTAACGCTAGCTCAAGCTGCCAGATGACATCATAAAACTAATTTGCATGGTGATGGATTCATCAGGATCATTTGCATATCAAAACATGAAGAATAGAATAGAATAGAATAGAATAGAATAGAATAGAATAGAATAGGTTGATCACTATGGTTCCCAGTGATCAGTGATTGGTCGTTGTATCCAGTGCAGGAAAGTCGCTAGTTCACTAACGAAGTCTAAAAAGTCACCAGATCTCGCCTCAAAGCCACTACGCTGATGGCAAGTGCACGTCAGGAGCCACGCCTTAAACATCCTTTAACTATCTCATCTTGATGAGTTGTCATGAACCTTGTTTTCAGCTTCTCACTTGTACATAGATGTTCATCGAATCTCACTTTAACACTTTCCACCTGGACTTTAAGAAAAAGGGGTGCTAAATTTGACCACCGCTTGTTGCTGGGGTGAAACCATCATCAAGCATACATCTTTACTAGCTGCCTTTTAGCGGGAAAGCTGCATGTAGTTTACCTTTAGAGTTTTACTCCAAAAAGCAATTATGTTCCAGTTATGTGTTAAATCTTTTTTAAAAGGTCACTATATCCACATTTCCAGATGCAAGATGCATATTAAAGGTAAAAAAAAAAGGAAAGGTACGTTTTTTTCCTGAGAGCAAACTGCAAGTAAGTTGAGATCACAAAACAGAGTACTGAATAGATTTGGTCACATAATGACCTTTATCATTTCTCTCAGAAAAACAGAGCATTAAACTCTACCTTTAAACTGTACCTTTCCTTGGGGCTGAGTTGCTACCGTCTAGCCTACACCTTTTATCCCTTTAATATGCAGGACAGAGGGATAGAGCACCTATAAAGCTCCAGGAGAAGCTCCAGGAGAAGCTCGTTACCTTCCAGCTGTGGACGTTTTAATGGTCACTGTATCCACATTTCCAGCTAAATACATATTTAAGGTACAAAAGATAAGAGTATTACCTCATCATAAATTCACTGATGTAGAAAATAAACTGATAGAATAATAAACTGATCATAATAAAACATGAAGGTGCATGTCCTGAACTTTTAAAGCGATACAGTGAGGTTATTACAGTACCATTTATTCACCTTCACTCCTTTTTCCCCCTGACTCCACCCACATGTCCAGGTGAAAGACTGTAGGTACAGCAGATGTACAGGAGAGATTTCTTTCTGAGAGTGGAGTGAGATAAAGGTTTTATGCCTTCCTCCTCCACAGTATTCTCTCTCTCTCTCTCTCTCTGTCTCTCTCTAATTATTTTACCCATAATCCTCCTGTCGTGCAATGCAAATAGCTGTAGCCCAAATGGAGAAATTATGTAAATATTATTTAAGCGCCCTCGCGGTATAGGATTCATGATCTAAACCCCGAGACCCTCCGTTTATTTTCAATTTATTTGCTAATCAAGGGGCCGCGATGACCAGGGGGCATGTGTGTGTGTATGTGTGTGTGTGTGTGTGTGTGTGTGAGGGTGTGTGTGTGTGTGAGGGTGGAGGGGGTTGGTTTGGTGCTGAGGTCATTATAGCAACCTTATGAAACTGAATTTCGGTCTTGCAAAGTGCACGAGAGGCTCCCAAAAGCATAATCTGACTGCGTGCGCGCTTGTGTGTGTGTGTGTGTGTGTGTGTGTGTGTGTGAGAGAGAGAGAGAGACTGTCCCATTACGCGGTGACACATGATCAATAGGCCGATAAGGCGGAGACATCAGCGCGCGAGCGCGAGAACAATGAGGGATATCACCGAGCATCCATCTTAATATCGCCGCCTGCGCGCGCGCCGTGAGACAGGCAAAAATCCGCCCCACCAATCACCCGGGCGCGTGCACACACACACACACACACACACACACACACACGTTTGTCTTGCTAGCCTTGTGAGGTCATCATTATTAACGCTGCTAATTAACGCAATTTAATTGATTACATTAATTACATTCATTAATTATTTTTTTAATAAATGCCCCAGTTTTTTTTTTTTTTTAAACACTTTTCCTCCACAAATTTAAGTCAGTTATTCATATCCTTCTGGGGACATGTGTGGCCTCCACTCAGATATACAAGCATGCCCACACACCCACACACACACACACACCCACACACACACGCGCGCGCGCGATGCCGAGGCTTTTATTTCGCCAGGTTTTCATGCTAATTCTATTACTGTTGGAACTTTATGTGATTTTATATCACTGGAATCGGCAGTGCGCGCGCGTGGGTGTGTGTGTGTGTGTGTGTGTGTTTAATAAAGCTTCAGGCTAAAAAGAAGGAGAGAAAAAAAAACTTGAATATATCACCCCTGCCTCCATCAGGAAAATAATTACTTTCATATCAAAACTCGGCAGGAGTTGACCGACCCCCAATCCCCCCCCCCCCCCCTCTCTCTCTCTCTCTCTCTCTCTCTCTCTCTCTCTCTCTCTGTCTCTCTCTCTCTCTCTCTCTCTCTCTCTCTCTCTCCCTCTCTCTCTCTCTCTCCGCCCGCGGCGCGAGACCCTCCTCGAGTCGAATCGACGGCAGGTTTTGAATGAGTGAATTTGTTATTAAAGCAATAAACACGAGCCTGCAATACTTCTGATTCGGTAAACAAAAAAAAAAAAAGAAAGAAAAGAATAAAGAGAAAGCCACACACACACACACACACACACACACACAGCAGGAGAGAGAGAGAGAGAGAGAGAGAGAGAGAGCATCTGTGCGCAAAAACAATTTTTTTTTTTTCCTTTTCAGAATTCGTTTTTATTATTTATGAAAAATGTTACATATATAAATATATTTGATAATTTATCATTTCTGAGGATTCCATGTTGTTCTGGAAAGGCGTGAAGCTCATGTTTTATCCAATGCTAATAACAAAAACAAATAATAATAATATTAATATGAATAATAATAATAATAATAATCCATCCATCTGAATGAATGAAGGATATCCGTGTTGAGGATTTTGTTTAAAAAGGAGTTCAGAGTGTGTGTTCGGCTATAAAAATGGAGAATGCAGAAAGCTCTTGTGAGGAAGAGCTTCTTACACTTTCACTTCTTCTTCTCTCTCTCCTCCTGCCTGCGATTGCTCCTCCTGCTCGCAGGGTGCGCTGTGTGTGTGATGCGCTGCAGGTGAAAGCTGCTCACTTTTTGGTCTTTTAGCCTCGGTGCAGTGTGTGTTGTCTGCAGTCAGAGTGTGTGTGGAGTCAGTGTTTTTCTGCGGGACAATAAAACCCAGAGGCTGCGTGATGGGGTACAGCAGGAAGTGACCTTTACCGACGACAGGTGCTGGAGGAAAATCGGAAGAAAATGGCGCCGGCTTCCGTTTGGGACTGGAGTCAGCGAGCAAGCTCTCCACGCTGAAGGGGTTGAGCTTGTGTAAGGAGGAGGGTCGTGTGAAATCAGCGCTGGGACACAGGGCCAGGTTCCGGGTGTGTGTGTCGGCGTCGGCGTCGGGGTCGGGGTCGGGGTCGGATTGACGCGCATGCGCGCTGGACGTGGGGACGCTGCGCTGTGCAGATTCGTTGTCGGTGCTCTGGGACACGTCGCTGTCCGATCCGGGCGTGTGGAGCAGCTCAGAAGACAAGAACTTGTTCTGGGATTTCAGCAACTTCCGCTCTTGTTTGCGTTTCTTCTTCTCGAGGCGCTGTAGCTCGCGACGCGCGATCTCTTCCGGGTCCATGGGCTCGCCGCTGCACGTGGTCGGGTGAGAGTTGTGCGCCGGTCGACCGGGACCCTTCTTCGTGTTCTCCTTCTTCCTCCATTTGGCTCTCCGATTTTGAAACCAGACCTACAGCCAACAACGACAACATCATGAGGCCTCTAATACACTGCGTGAGCAAAAGGGTACTAAACGGTACCGTTCCTTTATGCTAACATGGTACCTTTAAAGCTAGAAATGTGCATGTTGTATCTAAAGGTAATTTTAATCTTATGTCCTTTTAAATAATATATATTAAATAATAAAGGAACCACCCCAAGGTACACAAAGCACTAACTTCACTGACTCCACCTTAAATCATTTCTAAAGGTGAACTCTATCCATATTTCCAGGTAAACCCTTAGCTACTAAAGATACTAAAGGTACCATGTCAGTGACAAGCAAAGCTACACTTTAGTACCCTTTTTAATAATTTAACAACACAATGACAGGAAACACAAAGCACCAGTATCTTCACTGACTCCTGACTCCACCTTAAATCTTTCCTAAAGGTGCACTCTATCCATATTTCCAGGTGAAAGGTACAAAAGATAAAGGTACCATCCCAAGGTACACTTTAGTACCCTTTTTTTCCAAGAGTGTACAATAACACAATAAGAACTTAATTTGGAACATATACTGATTTTAGCTTGATAACATTCTGGTGAAGTGCACGCTTAGAAATAAAGGTAATAAACTCTACTCTTCCTTGTCACAGAGGCGGTACCGTTATGGGTACACTTTTAGTACCGCATCTTTCATCGTTAACGCTTTACACTTAAAGCTAATTATGGTCCAATTATGTACCTTAATATGGTAATATGGTACGCTGTATTAGCGGTGCTAAAGGTCCCGTTAGGTAAATTAAATCATTTTGAAAGTGCACGTGATATATCGGATACTAACAGTGCAAAAGATGTACGCTTCATAGTACCAACAAGGAACAGTACAGCAGTTTGGTACTTTTATAATATAATATAATAACATTTAATGAGAACGCCGAGTCAGATTCTGGAGAACTGGGTGTGAAATGCAGCCTAACTGCTGTTCTATTAATACACTCTCAGAGTAAAAGGGTACTAAACTGTGGTACCCTCGAGAGAAATGTGCACGAAGTGTACCTTCACTCTGAACACTAGGCCTGATTACGTACATTTATGCACACTCAATCATCCAGGGGAAAGACAGCTGACATATTAAATGTGCAAAAAATAAATAAGGGTACCACTCCAGAGACAAACGAACGGTACTGTTTTTTTTCTCATTAGATATTAGTAATAGTCTAAACATTTTCTTCCCACAGAAGTCTAAGCTCTTACGCAAACACATCATTCATGTTTCATTTTTAGATCCAGCCTCCAGCAGCAGATGCGCTCTTCTTCATTTCTCATTCAGTGTAATGGCTCACTCACAGAGAGAGAGAGAGAGAGAGAGAGAGAGAGAGAGAGAGCATAAACTCAGAAGAGATTTTTGGCCCGGATGTGACGGGCAGTAGCTTGCGCTCACCGGCTGCCTTCTGTTCAGCACTGATAAGCATCCGTCAGCGGTGTTCATGACAGAAACGCCACGCTCATGACGTGATCATGAAGTTTCGATTTTGACTATAAAGCGCACTAATCATCTAGCAAGAAACAGGAACTATCTGGAACCAAATTGAAGTCTTCATAAGATCTCCATCACGCTCACAGGAACAGTTAGTTCATTTCATTAATCTCTTAAAACCATCATCATCATCATCATCATCATCATCATGGCAATTGTAACACACTCTCTGGGGGAAAAGGTACTAAACTGTACCTTTATTGTCACCAGCACAGTACCTTTAAACCCAAACCTAGAGATGTGCAGCGTCCGCTTAATTCTCTGCCTGAGATCTTATGAGAATGTAATGAAGGTACAAAAAATAACAGAATCTCATCATAATGACCCTCTAGCTTTAGGAGGAAATAAAAACTACAGTCAAGTAATAAAAACATAAAGAATAAACCTGTGTGTGTGTGTGTGTGTGTGTGTGTGTGTGTGTGTGTGTGTGGCCTTTATGGTTTATGGGGACATTTGGCTGGTGAGTGATGCTCTGAGTGATGGTCTGAGTGATGCTCTGAGTGATGCTCTGAGTGATGGTCTGAGTGATGCTCTGAGTGATGCTCTGAGTGATGGTCTGAGTGATGCTCTGAGTGATGCTCTGAGTGATGGTCTGAGTGATGGTCTGAGTGATGGTCTGAGTGTTGGTCTGAGTGATGCTCTGAGTGATGGTCTGAGTGATGCTCTGAGTGTTGCTCTGAGTGATGGTCTGAGTGATGCTCTGAGTGATGCTCTGAGTGATGGTCTGAGTGATGGTCTGAGTGATGGTCTGAGTGTTGGTCTGAGTGATGCTCTGAGTGATGGTCTGAGTGATGGTCTGAGTGATGGTCTGAGTGTTGGTCTGAGTGATGGTCTGAGTGATGCTCTGAGTGATGGTCTGAGTGATGGTCTGAGTGTTGGTCTGAGTGATGGTCTGAGTGATGGTCTGAGTGATGCTCTGAGTGTTGGTCTGAGTGATGCTCTGAGTGATGGTCTGAGTGATGGTCTGAGTGTTGGTCTGAGTGATGGTCTGAGTGATGATCTGAGTATTGGTCTGAGTGATGGTCTGAGTGATGGGCTGAGTGATGGTCTGAGTGATGCTCTGAGTGATGGTCTGAGTGATGGTCTGAGTGATGGGCTGAGTGATGGTCTGAGTGATGCTCTGAGTGATGGGCTGAGTGATGGTCTGAGTGATGCTCTGAGTGATGGTCTGAGTGATGCTCTGAGTATTGCTCTCAGTGATGGTCTGAGTGTTGGTCTGAGTATTGGTCTGAGTGATGCTCTGAGTGATGCTCTGAGTGATGGTCTGAGTGATGGTCTGAGTGTTGGTCTGAGTGATGGTCTCAGTGATGCTCTGAGTGATGCTCTGAGTGATGGTCAGAGTATTGGTCTGAGTGATGGTCTGAGTGATGGTCTGAGTGATGGTCTGAGTGATGGTCTGAGTGATGGTCTGAGTGATGCTCTGAGTGATGGTCAGAGTATTGGTCTGAGTGATGCTCTGAGTGATGGTCTCAGTGATGCTCTGAGTGATGGTCTGAGTGATGGTCTGAGTGATGGTCTGAGTGTTGGTCTGAGTGTTGGTCTGAGTGATGGTCTCAGTGATGGCCTGAGTGATGGTCTGAGTGATGCTCTGAGTGTTGGTCTGAGTGTTGGTCTGAGTGATGCTCTGAGTGTTGGTCTGAGTGATGGTCTGAGTGATGCTCTGAGTGATGGTCTGAGTGATGCTCTGAGTGTTGGTCTGAGTGTTGGTCTGAGTGATGCTCTGAGTGATGGTCTGAGTGATGGTCTGAGTGATGGTCTCAGTGATGGCCTGAGTGATGGTCAGAGTATTGGTCTGAGTGATGGTCTGAGTGATGCTCTGAGTGATGGTCAGAGTATTGGTCTGAGTGATGCTCTGAGTGTTGGTCTGAGTGATGCTCTGAGTGATGGTCTGAGTGATGGTCTGAGTGATGGTCTGAGTGTTGGTCTGAGTGTTGGTCTGAGTGATGGTCTCAGTGATGGCCTGAGTGATGGTCTGAGTGATGCTCTGAGTGTTGGTCTGAGTGTTGGTCTGAGTGATGCTCTGAGTGATGGTCTGAGTGTTGGTCTGAGTGATGGTCTGAGTGATGCTCTGAGTGATGGTCTGAGTGATGCTCTGAGTGATGGTCTGAGTGATGGTCTGAGTGATGGTCTCAGTGATGGCCTGAGTGATGGTCAGAGTATTGGTCTGAGTGATGGTCTGAATGATGGTCTCAGTGATGGCCTGAGTGATGGTCTGAGTGATGGTCTCAGTGAAGGTCTGAGTGATGGTCTAAGTGATGGTCTAAGTGATGGTCTGAGTGATGGTCTGAGTGTTGGTCTGAGTGATGGTCTGAGTGATGCTCTGAGTGATGGTCTGAGTGATGCTCTGAGTGATGCTCTGAGTGATGGCCTGAGTGATGGTCTCAGTGATGGTCAGAGTATTGGTCTGAGTGATGGTCTCAGTGATGGTCTGAGTGATGGTCTCAGTGATGGTCTGAATGATGGTCTGAGTGATGCTCTGAGTGAAGGTCTGAGTGATGGTCTGAGTGATGCTCTGAGTGAAGGTCTGAGTGATGGTCTGAGTGATGGTCTGAGTGATGCTCTGTAAGCGCAGACCTGCTCTCTCTTTTCCTCTCAATAACAATAAAAAGCAGCAGCTCCTGTACATTTGCGCGCGCAGACCTCGTGCTCTGTGACCGAGTTAAACACACGCAGCGCTCCGGTTTAAAGCCGGAATCAATCCTGAACCAGGCGCGCGTGCGGCCAGGAGAAGTGCAGAACTCTCTCTCTGAACGCTTCTGAGTTGTAGAAGTAAAAAAAAAAAAAACTAAAGCGTTACGGAAAAGTTTCTCTCTGTTTTGGTGTTAATCATAAGATTTAGGCCAGACGTAAAGAACAGCACTCAGGCCTCGCGCGGGGATCACTGGATCTCTGGATCTCTGGATCAGTGGATCAGGAATAAACATTATGAGCATCCTCCAGCTCGTGAATAATCATTAACACGTTTGTTTACCTGCACACGTGACTCGACCAGGTCCAGGCGGAGCGCGAGCGCCTCGCGCATGAACACGTCCGGGTAATGGCTCTCGGTAAACGCTTTCTCCAGCTCTTCAAGCTGCCAGCCGGTGAAGTTTGTCCGGGTTCGTCTCCGTTTACAGCCGGGACTCTCTTTATCCAGATCTCCAGAGTCTAAACACACAGCACACAGCGCGAGGTGCGTTTCTTATTCATCCGAACTGCACGAGACCAGGAGCATCACACTCTCATCTG
>NC_069735.1:600120-605120 GCF_027358585.1 Pangasianodon hypophthalmus
CATCTCCATTACCGGAAATGAATTCTGCTTTATTTATCCGATCTCTCCAGCTGGCAGGATGTTGATGCGAGTGGAGCATGGTGGTGTGGGAGCTGACCCTCTGAGGCTCGCGGATTGGCGTGTTGTAATAACCTGAAGCTTTCGCCAGAAAGGCGCGATAATTGTTACCTTATTAGCATGCAAATTGTTTAATTAATATTATTATGAAGAAGCATATAATCCGCTCGTCACTTGACCTCTCAGTCTGTCGAGCTGGCCGCCTCTCTGCATTTCAATGTGTTCATTTGGAGAAAGAAAAAACTCTCTCTCTCTCTCTCTCTCTCTCTCTCTCTCACACACACACACACACTTGTGCGTTAAGAGGCGCTTGTTTCATCCCCGACTCTCTTTCCATCCCTCTCTTCAAACCCAAACTGAAAAACAGAGATTGTGCAAATCATTTCATTCTGTTTCTCTCTCTCTCTCTTTTTTTTTTTTTTTTTAATTTCCACTTCATCATCATCATCATCATCAAAAATCAGTACTTACCCTCTTTCTGTTTGCTTTTTTGAAAGGTTTTTGAGTGCGCGCGAGAGTCAGAGTCAGACAAGAACACACACACACACACACACACACACACACACCTCTCTCTCTCTCTCTCTCTCTCTCTCTCTCTCAGTGGTCAGCGCCGGTTTGTTGTCATTTCTATTCACTTTTCTCACTTTTATGACCTGATAAAAAGCAGAAAACTGCAAAAAGAAGAGAATTTCTACCTAATAACTGGATTGTCCACTGAACTGGATGTGTTTATTAGTAGCTATGTGTGTGTTTGCATTTTCTCTCTCTCTCTCTCTCTCTCTCTCTCTCTCTCAGATTAATTCAGGCCTGTCGTTTAAACAGCTGATGAAAACTAGTCATATATATTCAGACCCCCCGGGGTGCACAGGTGTGTGTGTGTGTGTGTGTGTGTGTGTGAATCTCTCTCCCCGTTATTAAATTTCACACACACACACACACACACACACGCAGGCGGCAGGTGAACGCGCTTCCTTGGACACTTAAACGCTACTGAAAATACTCCGGCTATATAAATCACATTTATTATTATTTTTAATTAACGAGTTGATACGCAAGCACAGCGCGTCTTAATTACTTAATTAACTTCATACGAGTTCATTATGAGCCATCAAAACGAGTCGATTTACAGATAATTAGAGTGAAGCGCAAATTAATGGTGAGAGGTGATTCAGTGCAGCTAAATGTCTCTCTCTCTCTCTCTCTCTCTCTCTCTCTCTCTCTCTCTGCCTCTCTCTCTCTCTCTCTCTCTCTCTCTCTCTCTGTCTCTCTCTCTCTCTGTCTCGTGTGTTTGTATTTCACTGGAGCAGAAATTTTAGATTAGTTATTATTTTTCTGGAAAGTAAAATCCCTCAGATCCAGCTCGGCTAATCCATGCAATTAAAACTTTTCCGTTAATTATTAGCAGAGAAAGTTTTTTTTTTGTTTTTTTTTAAATAAATAAATAAAACCAAAAAAATTAATTTCTTGCTTACATGAAGGAATGAAAAAAAGTAATTCCTCTTCAAATTATCTTTCACAGCAAATTGAAATGTTTTTTTTATTATTTTTTTTAATTTAGGAAGTGATTCAGGAAATGCACTGAATAAATAATATGCACTTTTTAATAATAATAATAATAATAATAATAATAATAATAAGTTGCTTCTGGTTCTTTCCTGCATGGAAACGGAATTTCTTCACCTCCATCCTGCAGATGAACATTTTTCTGAACACCTTCATGATCCAGGCTTCTTTCAGGAGCCCCAGATTAAAAAGAGCAAATTATTTCTCCACCATCTAGCAATGCTCTATCCCTTTAATCATGCTTTATTCCTTTATTCCTTCTCTTTATTCACGCTCTATCCCTTTATCCAGGGCAGAGAAAAGTTCAGGACGCACAAAGCTTCAGCTTTATCGCCACCCAGCGCTCGAGAGACTTCACATTACAATCAGAATTTTTTTTGTCTTTTTTTTTGTTAAAGCTCTGACAGTGTGCTCGGGATGATCAAGCACACTGACTGAACACTGATTTTCTAGCTCGAAGATTTTCTTTTTCCCGTGAAACAGTTATGCAACTGCATGAATTCAGATGAATTGGAACAGTTTTGGAATTTCCTGTCCAAATTGTCATGACATTAATAAAACATGAACACATGCATTTCATATTCACATGTCATATTTTAAAATACAAAAATGACTGAAAAACAGTTTTAATGACAGTTTGGACATATTTTCATCAGTCTGGGGTTTTAGTTTCATCCTCAGTGACATTTTTAAAACATTATTTAAATCAAATTGCAATAAATGTTTTCTGAAATTAGGCATAAAAACACACCGACTGAGTAAAATCAACTATTTCGGCTGAATTCAGGTAAAATGAACAAAGCAGTGTATATTTTCTATCCTGTTAAGTCAAAGGCAAAATTGATGTCCTCAAACCCTTACAGTGTGACGTCATATAAGTGGGCGTGGTCAGCACTAAACAGGAAGTTGACCCCAGAAATCTTATAAAAAACTGACACGTGCTTTGACGAGTTGTTTCTTTCTTTCTTTTTTTTTTTTTATAAAACTGTCATGATTTATATATTTCACACATTCAGATATGTATATAAGATAAACAGACTACTGTAACAAAATAAACATAACATTTATGCTCAAATCATATACCTATGTTTACAGTTTAATCATTTTAAACAGGGTGCAGAGTGTGTGTGCTGTGTTCATCATTTTACACACTGATATCAATGTTTATTTTTTATTTTTTAAATCCATTTTCTAAAATTCTGCTGCTGCATGATTATAAAAATTATAAAATGTTTGACTTTCTGTTTGTAATTTTTAGAAAAGATTGAGAAAATACTGAAGATTTTCTGAACTCTAGCTCTGTTGTTGTTGTAAGAAATGATTTTACTCAGTCTGATCTTTTCATACAATATTAATGAAGAATTTGGAGATTTTTGTTTGAAATTTGATTTGATGACGCCGTGAATAAGTATGATTTCAATAAATAATGTTTTAAACATGTCACTGAGGAAGAAACTAATGAAAATGTGTCCAAAATGTCTTTAAAATATTTTTTGTCACTTTTGAAAAAAATAAACAAACGAATGTAAATTGTACCTGTTTAGAACATGGGGAACATTTTTCCCTTAAAGTCAGGAAACACTTTGAAGATTTCAGAAATGTATTGTGTAGGCAGGTTATAGATGTTAATTAGGTAATTATATAAATTAATATAATTAATAATAATAATTATAATTATAATTAAAATATTTAATTATAATTATAATTAATTATAATACTGAGTTGGTTTTATTAAAAAAAAACTTCTAACCTCAATGCTGTTTAAATTAATAACAAAAGCCATTTTGTACACAATGTTTATCTGAAGACCTTCATCTGCTTTGCTATTCTCGCCCATAATCGCAAGGGCTTCTGGGTAATAAACTGCTGCTCGGGTCACTTTCAAGGTTTGAAAATGGGCAGATAAGAGAGCAGTCATGAGAAACGAGACTGTTGTCACTTACGCTATAGCAGCTGTAAACACTCGTTCCCTCACCAGAGTCTCTTTATTCTCTCTCTTCAAGTTAATAAAAGAAAAATCGCAGCTTGTTCCGCATGTTACCGAGAAACCGTAAAGAAGCGTAAACTCCTCTGTCCTGAAGAATTCAGAAAACTTAAACTTACAGCTTTACCTCTGACTGTTACAAAGCGCTGACACTGGAGACTCCTTCCATACATGTTACATAAACATCTTAATTTTACAAATTCAGGCTACTTTAGTACTTTTTTTTTTCACTAAAAGAAAGTAACTGCAGTAAACTATTACTATATCTCCACAGTATTCTGTCCCTTTAATTCAATAAGAAAATATAAAGGTGTAAAGGTTAAAGGCTCTCTGTCACCTAATAACCCACAATAAAGCTGACGTGCACCATGTGCCTCGTGTCATTGCCTAATTTTGCCCTGACATCAATCACTTTTGTGTTCACTCAGAGGTCTTTAACAGTTCAAATCCTTTTGTTCTCAGCACTGTTTTAATCTCACCATCGTTTGCACACTGGCGTTGTTCGCATATAGATAGATCGCAGGCCTACAGCTGAGTGGGAGGGGAATGGGGGCTATTATTTTCGACCCACACGGCCATCTGCCATCTGCAGGAAACCCAAAACCCCAGAGACTCCGGCTGGCCGCGCCGCAAACGAGCGAAGATGTTTTAATTAAAGCCATCTATGCTAGCTCCTCCGTCTTCATGAATCACGCTGAGCAGAACCTTCCAAATCTCTTATTTAATTATCCGAGACAATACATTCTGAATACAAAGTGTTAGCAAAGCAGCTTCAGTGCTAGCTAATGTTAGCTTTACTTCCCGTCAGTAAGGCGTAAACAACAACCAAGAGTCTTCTGTACATTTACAGGATTTACAAAACAATGTCAAGAAAAGAAAAGATGATTCATTCATTTTCACATGTGATTCTTTTCACATGATTCATTTATTTTTAGATGTGATTCTTTTCACATGATTCATTTATTTTCACATGTGATTCTTTTCACATGATTCATTTATTTTTAGATGTGATTCTTTTCACATGATTAATTTATTTTCACATGTGATTCTTTTCACATGATTCATTTTACACATCTGATTCTTTTCACATGATTCATTTATTTTTAGATGTGATTCTTTTCACATGATTCATTTATTTTTAGATGTGATTCTTTTCACATGATTCATTTTACACATCTGATTCTTTACACATGATTCATTCATTTTCACATGTGATTCTTTTCACATGATTCATTTTACACATCTGATTCTTTACACATGATTCATTCATTTTCACATGTGATTCTTTTCACATAATTCGTTTTACACATGTGATTCTTTACGCATGATTTATTTATTTCCACATGTGATTCTTTTCACATGATTCATTTTACACATCTGATTCTTTACGCATGAT
>NC_069735.1:610120-632620 GCF_027358585.1 Pangasianodon hypophthalmus
TAAGGGAATCAGTGATTCAGAAGAAGGGAATAAGATGGAGATGTTTGCTCCAGAGATAAACAGTATTTTGCTGGAGTGAGTCACTCGATTTACACGGCTGTTTGTATCGAATATTAACAGCTCAGGATTAGTTTAGCCTTTTTCTTTTTTTCTTTTTTTTAAGGAAAATCTTAAGTTGAAATAAGTGTCTGTGTCCGTGGGATTCTTTAGTGTCTCAGTTCAGTGGAAAGAGTTTTCTGATGAGGTGTGTTCCAGAATCTTCTGCTTTCTTTCCTCACTGCTTAAGAGAGCCACGAAGCTCCGCCTTATTCTAGCCATCCTTCTGTTCTGGAGAGCACTGACAAACTCGTTTATTCAGTCATTCACGCGCTCATTTATTCATCGGCTTGCTCTTTCATTCATTCACTCCCTTGTGCTGTCATTTATTTACTCGTCTATTCACCCATTCACTCGCTCATTTATTTGCTCACTCGCTCAAAATAAATTCATTCAGTCATTTATTCTTTCATTCTTTCACTCATTCACACATTTGCTCGTTGGCTTACTCACTTGTTCACTGATTTATTAATTCATTCAATCATTCATTCAATCACTCATGCACTCGTTCATTCACACATTTGCTCACTCTCAGGATAGACTCCAGATCCAACACCACTCTGAGCATGATAAAGTGCTTACTGAAGGCGAATGAATGAAAAAAAAAAAATGCTGATTAACTCACTCTGATCCATAACGTTAACCAACTGAAAGCTAATGTGATCTCTCGCTCTCTCTCATTCTCTCTCTCTCTCATTCTCTCTCTCTCTCTCTCATTCTCTCTCTCTCTCTCATTCTCTCGCTCGTTTAGCTCTAATCTGTGTTGTGGAATTTGAAGTGGTTTCAGTTCTCTAATGTTGTCTCAGTCAGCATTACACACTAATCAAAGTAACAAAATTCATCTAAAATGACTGAAGTGTGTGTGTAATTTTTTTTTTTTTTTTTAAAGGAAGAATTACGTGGAAATAGTTTTCTTTTAAAATGTCGACATTTGATCTTGTTTGATCTCCGTGCGGATCTTGGAATTACACAGAATCCCTTTTTTAGATACTTGCTTGTTGTTTCCTGTTCAGGATGATCAGCTGACGGTTCTGATCCGGAGGCTGGAGGAGACGGTGTTCCGAGTCATGCCCGAGCAGATCCATCGGTTCAATGATCACTGCCAAGCTCACTCCGAAGCCAGAGCTGCCAAGTACACGCCTAAAACGCCTTACCGTGCCACTAACACGCCTTCATCACCCAGTCTAAGTGTGTGTGTGTGTGTGTGTGTGTGTGTGTGTGTGTGTTTAGACTGGAAGCTGTGAAAGAAAAGAGAGCTGTGGAAGGATCTGATGAAGAGGACGATGATTTGAGTGGAAAACGAGTTTTTGGACCTCGGAAGAGATTCAGATGGAACGAGGAGATCAGGTTTTAGATGAGATTGTGATTTAATGGTAAAAGTTTGAAAACGCACTTGTGTAGTTTTATGAAGCCGATGTGTATGGTTATGTTTCCTCCAGGGAGGTGTTGTGCGAGGTGGTGAGGCTGAAGATGAGCAGCTATGAGCTCGACGCTCCCAGTAATCAGAGTCTAGAGGATTATTTGAAGTCTTTTTTGGAGGCGAGTGTGAAGACACTGTGGCCTAGAGGATGGATGCAGTCCAGGTAAAGCCCTGATCGTGTCTCTCGTGTGATCATGTTCATGACTCTCAGCTTTATATAATCCACACTAAAGCCTGGTTTATACTCGATGCATGACTTTGTGACGTCCACTAGGCAGCAAACATCCCATCCCAAAATGTTCATCAGGTTTCCACGTAGAAATGTCATGTTTTTTTAAAAAATAAATCACTAGTCAAATAGGAAACATCACACATGGAGATTAACATGGCTTCCTGAAACTGTTCCTCCAAATCAGAACTCATCTTCCAGACTTGTGTAAATATTCTGAACTTCTTTCTTCAGTAGCAGATGACAAGAAAAACCAGAGTGAAGATGTAAATTTTTTTTTTTCCCCTCTCTGTCCTGCGTCACAGGATCCTGCTGATTGAGAGTCGGAGAGTTCACGCTCACATCACGGGCGTAGTGTAAGTCAGAAAGTACACGAGCTAGCTATATGCTAAACAAAAGGACACGGGGGGAAAAAAACCTTGTCCTGTTTGTGTGCAGAGCGAGGAAGAAATCCATGACCGTGCCGAAATCTGAAAAGGTAACTGATTTAAATGGGGCTTGGATGTAATCAGTTCTGCACATTTATATCAGTTTTAAATCATTTTCCTGTTGTGATTTATATTATTATAATTCTAACTATAAATCTGGTGGTTAATCATTCATCTTCAGTAAGTGCTTTATCCTGGGCAGGGTTGCCGTGGCGCTGGAGTCTATCCCGGGAATACCGGGAGGAAGGTGGGAATACACCCTGGATGGGACGCAAATCACATCACATCTAATCACATCACATCACATCACACCGTGCAGCTCCACGCAGACAATAACCCGAGCTCAGGATCGAACCTGGAACCCTGGAGCAGTGAGGAAGCGCAGTGTGGTCTACAGCTTGCCAGATGTTCTGTGTTTACCTGCATTTATACTAGCAAGTAACAAAGTGATCAGCAAGTGTTGAAAAGTTTTAGATAGCTACTAGTGTTTTTTGACCGAACTAAATAAACAGACTGGCCACGCCCACAAGCGGCTCGTGCACATCCGCAAGAAATTCGTCACCTGGTAGTGTGAGCGTAAAGACAGAAATACACAGGAATGTGTTTGATGATGACGTTATTAATGACCTTGTTGCCGATTTGACAAATTTATTAAAATTCCTGCTTCTTTTCTCGAACTTGTACACAAATGCAAATCAACCTCTCGGTGTTCATCTTCCTCTAATTATATCCTCTAATTATTACCAACTATTTCACAGTGTGAAGAAAACGTAGACGTTCAGACAGTTCCTGCTAACAGAGCGCAATCAGGAGCGAAGTGTACGTATCTCCTTCAGCTTTCCTTCAAACGCCGCGCTTAGCGTTATTAACGGAGGAATTGAGATGATCTCGCTACAATATTTCAGTGAATGTTAACTCTTTCAGCTCAGAAGATTCCTTCTGCGTGTGGAGGTTCTGTTCCGCAGCCACTTCCTGCTGAGGAAAAGGAAAAACCTCAGAAGCTCTCGGTTGCTGAGCGAGACGTCTACTTTCCCCCGAGACTTTCCCTCCTCTCGACCGCATCGTTTTGCAGAGCGCCCTTTTCTCTGGCTGTGGTGAGCGTCATGATGAGATTACGCGAGACTGAAGTTTCGCTGTGTACCGTAAGAAAATGTAAACAACTGATGTAGATGTCGGACACGTCAGAAGTCGCTACCGGATTCTGGAAAACAGCCAAAATGATGAGAAATCAGGATTTCAGCTTTTCAAAATTCAGAAATGTTGTTTTAGCTTTAGTTTTTTTTTAAATTATTATTATTAAATCTGTAGTCACTACCGCTCGGGTGTAGTCATGTACACTTAAATTTAAAAAATGTAGGAAATTCCTTGGATTCAGTGATGGATGCATTTTTCTCCACAGGCAGCGATGGAAGGTTCGTGTGGAGATCCGGCTCTTCCCACTCCATCTCTCTCCCACCAGACGTCATCTCCTCCTCCCGGTGCTCCGGATTCGGGAGCGTTAAAGACCGTAACGCCGCTGCACGCTTCACCCTTCCCCGGTCTTCCTCACGATGGCAAACCTGCTGGTCATACAGAGATCTGCAGAACGTCCGAACTCGCCAGCGGAGCGCTCCAGTACGGTCTCTCACACGGTGAGATTTGGGAAAACTGAGACTAAAATGAAGGAAATCTCCACCCATGGTGGCCATGATGAATTTTAAAATGGGATAACAGTTTCATACATTACCCACAATGCCCGTTTATCCCTCGCTTCATCTCTGACTAAACAGAGCGCTGCAGCGGCGCTTTAGTGCTTTAGCTCTGAACACCTCATCTGTACACTCAAATTATTAAGAATCATTAAATACATGACAAATATTTCAGTAGAAACATATTCAGTGTGTTTCAGGGTGGAGTTTAACAAAAATCTGTCAGCGCTATTCCTTTGTAGAAGTAAGCATGTGAAAAATATTTCTATTTTATGGTGTCATTTTTATTTGTTCGCAATTTAACACGCTTTTTTCCTCCAAACAGATGGAAGTCCGATTCATGCAGGAGGAGCGAACGCTCCGAGAAACCTGCCCTGAAGAAGAGGAACGCGGGAAGGAAATGCAGAAGACGACAAACCTGCGTTCATTAACATCCTGGTAACAGAACAGGACTTTACAGCGGTAAGAGCACAAAGTAAATCAGGAGGAATTTCTGTGTTTGTCTTCAAAACTTTAAATCTAAAAAAATAAAATTGTAATGCATTTATAAATAAAAACATTATTAAAATTATGATAAAAATTGAATGCAAATGAAATATTACTTGACTTGATGACCTAAAGGTGAAAAGTTGTAGTCAGACTTGATTTATTTTATTTTTGTTTGCTTTTCTTTGTCTTACTGATCTTCTGAAATAAATCTCTTCCACTTTTGTTCATTGCAAAGAAAATATTTTTTTGATGCTGAATTATTGTTCCAAAAGACGCTCCCTGACTCCAACTCATGACTCTAAAGCCACAGAAATTTTTTCTTTGTGATGAAAAATTGTCATTTATTGCTGTTGGATCGTAACGACGGAGGACGAGGCGCAATAAAGCACTTTAGAAAATATGGAGAATAAAAGCAGTGAGTGTATTTTCATAATGTTTAATAAAATACGTGAACATGACGTACAGCGTGATGTTTCTGCACCTGAAGGTTGTGAGCTGTTTTTGTAGAAGAAAAAAAAAATGTAATTATATTTATATTTTTAACGAAAGATTAAAACGCTTTAGAAATTGTGGCTCATGTTGAAAGAGTACGGTGGCCTGTAAGTGCAAAACAGGTTAATAAACCGAAAATACAACAGCGAAACAAAATAAATATAAAACAGGTGCAACAATATTATCTCAAAACAAACGTTTTTGATTTCGCTGTTATGATTTTGTTTTCGTTTTTGGTTTTACTGTGTTTGGTTTTGTGTTTTTTGGTTTACTGTCACTTTTTATTGTTCTGTTTTTCTTTTTTCTTTTTTTTTTTCTTTTTTTTTTTTTTTAACAGTTGCATTTTTTTTGGTTTTACGGGCATGTTTTTTTTTTTTTTGTTTTGTTTTTGGGTGTTTTTCTTTTTGCTGCATGTAATCGTTGGAGTTTGATCCAATTCAAGGCCAGATTTTCTGAGACACCAGCGGACTAGTACTAGAGACCTGTTCCAGAATCAGAGCTTGAAAAATCCTAAACTTAATCCCAAACTCGGAGTGGAATTATCCCAATCCTGGCTTTGCAGATTTGTTTAAAAAGAAAAAAAGAAAAGCAGATTAGAATAAGCTAACTGAACTCTGGAGAAGGTGATGTTCATGTGGAAGTTTAAAGCCTCGTCACGTTGATCATGTGATCAGTTATGTAGTGAAGTACAGTGTATCCTGTTTATTTATTTATTTATTTAGTATTAACACGGCCCCTTATTTAACCATCTTAAACACAATGACAGTCACATGACACAGTAGTGACTTTTTCCTGTAGCTAAAGTAAAGCAAATCCTTTGTTTAAAAAAAAAAAATCTTTACACACTCTGATGGACACATGACACACACCTGACGTGACTGAAGCTGTTCTCGCACCTTACTCACACACTTTCCTCTCTTTCGCCTGTAAATTCTCCCTGACTGCACCGATTAAAGCCCTGCCCTCTTTCCCTCAAGGTCACGCTTTGCTGCTGAGGTTAAACTCCAGCCTCAGGATCGTCTGCTCCTGACCTTTACGTTTCCTTTGACACTCGGGTGATAAAGTCTGACGAAGCAGCAGGACATGCAAACATACATTTACCACGACTGTAGAGAGTCTATTAAATATAAATAAAAAGTAAACCGACTACACGTTAATGACGTCGATGTTGTAATTACACTTAATTTCGTTTTTGTGGTTTTGTAGAATGAACAACATGGAAACTTTCTTTGACCAAACATACTTTATGTAGATGTTATTTGTTGGCTTATTAATAACTGATACGTACAAAAACATAAATTGTTTTAAGAAAGTCATATTTAAAACTGTATTTATATAGTATAAATGTACAGTACAGTCACAGTACATAAAATGCTAAATCTGATTTTCTATAAGTGTAATACAGAAAAGTGACCAGCATGGGGCGGGCTTGGCTTTTCTTTACACGCAGGCGAAGACAAAAATCAACTTTCCTGACAATCGGGGCCGGTTTCACGTTTCTGAGCTTCTACATCATGCTGTTAGACTCAGTCACGGTTCAGATTCCTTCAAAACTTCCTTCCTTCCAGATTTCTTTACTTTCTTCATTCCCTATAGATTTCCTTAAATCCTTCTTTATTTTCAACCTTATTTATTTTTCATTCCATCCTTCTATATGTGTGTGTGTGTGTGTGTGTGTGTGTGTGTGTGTGTGTGTGTTTTCTCCTGTTTTGTTATTTTTAATGTAATGAGTGTTCCTATATTACATCACAAAAGTTAATACAGCTTTATGACACATAATGAGGAATAAGAAGCACTCAGTGATGTGAAGTTTATCATGTTCTAATTGTTAATAAACATTACAGTGGCTTTATACGTGGTATTATAATGAATAGTTACACGTGTGTTATCACGTTTAGAAGCTATGAGAGTTATAATATTTATTAGAGCTTTATGAGACATTTATATAATAATGTTTATGAAAGTTTAGACTCTGAGCACAGTTCGAACGCCTCATGAACACTAGCTGTATAGACAGTGTTACTGTGCTGGTTAGTTTATCATCGTTACAGGAGTTTGAGCTTTTATTGTGTAGTTTATTAGTGTTTGTTGTGACGAGGTCTGAGATTTCACTGGAAACCAGAGAGAACTCTTTACATCTCTTTTACATCAGGGATGGACAGGCAAATCAGAGCTCCGCCCCTTTCGCCATCAAAACACACAAAGCTACAAAGCCGAATAATTTGAGTAACAAAACAAGTTTGAGTCTCTTACAGCGTCGACCTCACCGAGCTAATCGCTCCGACACACTCTACAGCGCCAATCTTTCAGTAAAGAGCTCGGATCATTCCGACACATCACAACCACCAAGGTAGGAGTTTCTACTTTCTTCTACTTTATATTATATTTTTACGTTTATATTTCTGTATTTAAGATTTATGCTGTAAGTCTACTGTGGTGATTTCGGGGGGGGAGAAGGGTTTCAGGTGTGTGTGTGTGTGTGTGTGTGTGTGTGTGTGTGTGTGTGTGTGTGTGTGTAGGTTACTAGCATTTGGTCAAATAATTAGATTATTCAACATAAAGAAATAACTGAATTTTTTAGCATCAAACAATTCAGAGGATTTAACAATACTCAATTTTTAAAAAAATAAAACTATTAAACAAACAACTACTCAGAGTATTTTAATTTATTCAACGTTAAAAAATTATTACATATTTATACAACATAAAAAATACTCGATTATGCAAAATTTAAAAATAATTACTGAGTATTTTTTAAAAAAATACTCAGTTTATTTAACAGCAAAAATTATTCTAATTATTCAAAAAATAATCTGAGTATTTTTCAAGATAAATATTCAGATTATTTAACAAACAATTTACTCTTGATTATTCAAAAAATTTGAACGTTAGGCATTAAAACATTCTTTTTTTATAATTACATTTTTATTATTATTAAGTAAAGAGAATTTCTGCTGCTTAATTTTCTTCTTATTTCCTGCCGTGGATAGATGGATGAGTTGGATGAGACTCAGCTGAAGGACATGGTGGAAAGTCTGAAACAGCAGCTGGATTTTCCGAGAGAGAAAACGTCCACGTCGATCCCCGAGTGAGTGACGTTCACATTCACGTGTGAAACATTTTCCTGCCTTTCTGTTCTGTTCTAAACATCAGATTTCTGACATGTTTTTCTTCTCTTTTCTTTTCCAGGCTGGTGAAATGGATTGAAGGGAAAATGCCCGAGGATCCGTTTCTGAATCCCGAGTTGCTGAAGAGCAATCCGTGGATGGAGTCGGGAAAATGTGTGGTTATTTAGCAAAAGCTGGAATTTTCTAGAAATTTGTTTTTTCAGTCAACATCATCATCATCGTAACTAAATCACGTAACGAGTTGAGAAGTGAAGCTTTATATCTGATTCATCTTTTTGTAAAGAAAACCATCTAGAAATAAACACCACACCCAGAAGCATGGATAATACATGTTGAAAAAAGATTTATTCAGTTTTATTTCTTTATTTTATTTCTTTATTAAGCATATTTTCCGGAGTTTTCCCTCACAGCAGCTCTCTAATGTAGACATTTCTGCGCACTGCATTCGAAACTCCTTCGTTAAACCGGAACCAGACGTCACTGTTCCCTACAGCTTTACCGATCTGCAAGCTGCCGCTCGATTTTCCGTCTTCGTCTAGAAAAACACGAGAACAGGAAGTTAAACGGAGGAATGGGAAAGTGTACGACATCCGTTCTTTTAAAAAAAAAAATGTGTTTGTGTTTAAAAACGCTAACCTGTTTCTGAGTTAGCAGCCGGTTTCTCTTTAGGAACAACGGCTCGTCCAAAGAAATCCATTTCAGGCTATAAAAAAAAAAAAAATGTAAACAAGTGCGTCACTTCTCCATGTGTGTTTGTAACAAATAAACAAGCTTTTTTTTGTGTGTAAACCAATAACGCAACCATTTTGTACCAGTTGCATTAAAACCAGAGGAATTTTACAGTTGTGTTGGCAAATGGCTGTGGTATAAGAGGAATAAAACACTCTGGGAAGTTCTGAACTCCGCCCCGTTGTTGATTATTTTCCTAAAACAGCAGTTATAGAATGTGTGTTACAGTGATGCAGTGGTAATATCACATCCATTCATTTGTCAGACGTTCTAAAATCTGGTTTCTGATTTGCATAAAAGGCAAATTACGATTGACTGCTGGTGATTTGATTGGTAAATAAATGTGCTATGCAAATGAAGCTGCCGGTGTTTCGTGTCTGTTGAACTCCACCCACACTGTGGACACAATTTACCTGCGGTGTAGTCAGTACATCAGCACGTCAGTACATCAGCACGTCAGTACATCAGCACGTCAGTAGGTCAGGTCAGTACATCAGGTCAGTACATCAGGTCAGTAAATCAGTACAGAATGAGAATAATCCAGTAATAAATTTCAACAATTTCTTTTTTTTTTTTTTTTTAAATGTAGGTACGGTGCAGATCTCTCACCTTACTCTCCACCACCGCCTCCTTGACGATGTTCTCCAGCCTCTGCTGATGGTTCCTGCTCACCTGCTTCTTGGCCTGAGGTTTCTTTACCTCCTTCACTTCCTCAACCTTCTCCATCTAAAGAAACAGAAACGAAACACGTGCTTGGGTTATAGAAAAATTAAAGGTGCAATAAATGATTTTTAAATAATAAGTCATGACCTCAGACACAAGTTTATAATGTAGCTGAGAAATCCTGTCTGTGTTTACGTGGTGTTTACTCTTTTTATAGACACGCCCCCAGCACCATCACTCCGCCTCACCTCGGTTTGTTCGGAAAGAATAAATATGGCTGAAAGCAGTAAGCGCCCAGCGCAGCCAGATAATTCTCATGCGACCCATAAATCAGCACCTGCCGAGGATAGGACGCTAGGATAGGCGGGGCTCAAAGAGGAAAAAAATAATAATTTAAACTCCACCTTCTTGACCATTAGAGACCCAATCTTGCCTAATGCACCTTTAACAAGCGCCTTTAGCAGCTCTTTATTCCATTAAAGTCACAAAAACACAATAAAAACCTTTTCCTTCTACAAAAAACAGTTTGTTTCTGTATCTTAGTAGCTCCTGTGAAGGACGAGGTAATATTTTTCCTCTAAAATTCAAGATCGTAACAGTCAGTGTCTTTCTTATTGTTTATAATTAATAGTTTCTCATCTGATTATTTCTTATTGTATATATATTTAATTTCCTGTAAAATTCTTCATATTTATTGTGGATGCTCTAAACTGTGAATGCTGCAGAGAAGATTCCATGCCAGAGAGGAAATGCAGACAGTTTTGCTTTCTGATTTGTTACTTGAGGACAACGTGCTACGCTGAAAAGCAAAACCTTCCCTGCATTCATCTTACGCTGTTTTATCTTTTCAGTGAAAATCGGTTGCTCCGAACGCAGTTCCTCATTACGCTGCACTTCGCTTTCATCACCGGGTTGCAGGCGCGTCACACTGAAATGCAAGCACTGCTCAATCTGGTTATAATCGGAGATAATCGCGGAGTTTTTCACGCAAGAGCCAAACAGCGCGATGAAGGTTTTGCTTTTCAGTGTAGCACGTTGTCGTAGCGCTGTCACAAATGAACCGTTTGTGTTTTGCGTTTCAGGGCTTTCCCCCGGTGTGATTGCTTTTCTCTCTGCCACTGAATCTCCTCTGCAGAACATTACGTACGATCTCACGGGATACGATCGTCTCACCTTCTGAGGGTTGTGTCTCTGCTGCGCCCGCTCCACCCTCCTCATCCTCTCCAGATCCGTCTCCCTGGCGATCAGCTGCTTCACCTGATAGGTCAGCTGTCTCCGGGGGGGCAGACCAGGAAACCGCACCACGTCCTCTATGTTCCTACACACACACACACACACACACACACACACACACACACACACACACACACACCAGGTAACTTCTTGAGAACGACAAGCAGAGAAGGTAAGAGGATTGTTCTGTGTGTGTCGTCTGGCCAAATGATCGAATGATTTTTCTTTTTTTTTTTTTTTTTTTAATTTAGACTTTTTTTTCCTGTCTGGATTTTGAAACGAAAATCAAATAACTATTTGTGTTTTATTTTTTAATTTGTGTTACTAAAATGAAAGTACACAAAGCCTTCAAATCCTAAACACATGGAGACCAGCACAACTCACACACTTTACATCTGTGTTTGTGTTCAGAGAAAGAGAGATAATCTCTCGAATCTTTCGTGTGTGTGTGTGTGTGTGTGTGTGTGTGTGTGTGTACTGACGGTTCCAGGATGTAGGTGTACTGCCCCTCGGCTGTGCGTTCCTGTCTGTAGGTCAGGTTGTAGTTAATCATCGTATCGATGAGCTCACAGAGCTGCTGCTTCTCCCTCGTACTGTACAGCTGAGGATTAACCTGAAACACACACACACACACACACACACACACATACACACACACACACACACACACACACACACTGTGGTGTAAGAGGAATAAAACACTTCAGAACAGACTGTTACAGGAAAATAATCAACAGTAGCAGGATAACGCGTCTATGATACGAAAAAATATCACATCGTGATTCATAAACACATTTCTACGATGCTCACTTTGCATTTTAATAAAAAGAGTTCACGATATCTACAAAAATATCAGAAAGTTTTCACACTATCAGTTTTATATCGCCACATGACCCGGCCCTATCGGTACTTACTGGCTCTAGTTTTATATTATATCGCCACATGACCCGGCCCTATCGGTACTTACCGGCTCTAGTTTTATATTATATCGCCACATGACCCGGCCCTAGCGGTACTTACTGGCTCTAGTTTTATATCGCCACATGACCCGGCCCTAGCGGTACTTACTGGCTCTAGTTTTATATTATATCGCCACATGACCCGGCCCTATCGGTACTTACCGGCTCTAGTTTAATATTATATCGCCACATGACCCGGCCCTAGCGGTACTTACTGGCTCTAGTTTTATATCGCCACATGACCCGGCCCTAGCGGTACTTACTGGCTCTAGTTTTATATTATATCACCACATGACCCGGCCCTATCGGTACTTACTGGCTCTAGTTTTATATTATATCACCACATGACCCGGCCCTAGCGGTTCTTACTGGCACTAGTTTTATATTATATCGCCACATGACCCGGCCCTAGCGGTACTTACTGGCACTAGTTTTATATTATATCGCCACATGACCCGGCCCTAGCGGTACTTACTGGCACTAGTTTTATATTATATCGCCACATGACCCGGCCCTAGCGGTACTTACTGGCTCTAGTTTTATATTATATCGCCACATGACCCGGCCCTAGCGGTACTTACTGGCTCTAGTTTTATATCGCCACATGACCCGGCCCTAGCGGTACTTACTGGCTCTAGTTTTATATTATATCGCCACATGACCCGGCCCTAGCGGTACTTACTGGCACTAGTTTTATATTATATCGCCACATGACCCGGCCCTAGCGGTACTTACTGGCACTAGTTTTATATTATATCACCACATGACCCGGCCCTATCGGTACTTACTGGCTCTAGTTTTATATTATATCACCACATGACCCGGCCCTAGCGGTACTTACTGGCACTAGTTTTATATTATATCACCACATGACCCGGCCCTATCGGTACTTACTGGCACTAGTTTTATATTATATCGCCACATGACCCGGCCCTATCGGTACTTACTGGCTCTAGTTTTATATCTCCACATGACCCGGCCCTAGCGGTACTTACTGGCACTAGTTTTATATTATATCGCCACATGACCCGGCCCTAGCGGTACTTACTGGCTCTAGTTTTATATTATATCACCACATGACCCGGCCCTATCGGTACTTACTGGCTCTAGTTTTATATTATATCACCACATGACCCGGCCCTATCGGTACTTACTGGCTCTAGTTTTATATTATATCACCACATGACCCGGCCCTAGCGGTACTTACTGGCACCAGTTTTATATTATATCGCCACATGACCCGGCCCTAGCGGTACTTACCGGCCGTAGTTTGGGGCAGATGAGCTCCAGTAAAAGACTCAGAACATCTAAACACAGGTTATTCTGGCAGACACGGCTCCGTATGGAAGGAGGGATCTCGGCCAACATGGCAACCAGGGCGTTCTTAGTGTGCTGGGTCTTCGTAAGACTCTGTAGAACATTCAGGAGTTAAATTACTCCGATCAGTACATAGCAGCAGCCCTGATAACCGTCACGACAGCGAGCGCTGTGATTGTAAAGCGTATCAGATATAGATTATAGCGATTAGATTGTAATATGGAGTGTTTAAGCCCCGCCCCCAAAACACTACAGCTCCACTACAGTACCCCAGTACCCTCACCTCGTAGTGGCTGTTGGGGTAACTGATGCGCGGGACGGAGTTAGCAGCGAACAGGTGATGGAACGCAGCGGGGAGGAAGGGCAGGTAGCGCATGAGCGAGTAATTCTGCCCGTGTAACACACACTCGTTCACCAGATCAGAGAAACAGAGCCAGTCCATTCCTGAACACACACCCGTCAGACTCGGATCCTTCAGCTTCATACTGAGGAAATTATCATACAAACCCTGACGCGCGCACGCACACGCACGCACACGCACGCACACGCACGCACACACACGCACACGCACGCACACGCACGCACACGCACGCACACACACACGCACACACACGCACACATTAAAGTCTGGAAATCATTCCTGTATTTAACATTTCATTTCTATTGGATTTTTTTTTCCTCTTGGATTTTTTTTGTGTATTTATAGTAATCAAGCCCTTAATAATATTAGCATTAATTTTACCATCAACGATGACTATTACAAATATACACTCAGTTTCAGAATTATTGGCACCCTTGGTACAGGGGTACGTGATTAAATCATGCAAAAAAATGTAGAAAAAGCTGTTATAGTTGTATTTTTTATGTTTTGAGAGAGAATATTTCGCATGGAGGTCTTGTAATTTTTGAAAACCTTAATTTCTGTGATGAAATTAACTCCAGAGGTTAAAGTGTTTTTGCTCAAATATAAGAATATATATATCTCTGTGTGTGTGTGTGTGTGTGTGTGTGTGTGTGTGTGTGTGTGTGTGTGTGTGGTGTTAGAGGTTCCATTCCAGCCGTATTCCTGCAGTAATGCTGGTACCTGAGTGAGTTTCTCGTGCTCTCCGCTGGACGAGGCCAGGTGAAGGATGTGCTGAAGTCTCTGGCTGCGGTCTTTAAGCCCCGCCTCCTCAAAACCTCCGAACGGATCTCCACCAATCCGTTTCCTGACATTTCAAACCAACATCAAAATCTAATCCTGATCACAGGATCCACAGGATCCACATTCCCTAACAGCGTGCTATAAATATTCCAAAATAAGATAAAGTGAAACCCTGCGTTGTACATCGTCGCTGCTCTCAGGTCGTTAGTATTCAGAGCGACTTTAACAGGAAGTGCTCATATATACAGCCAACTTCCTGTTTTAAAGCTACGCATCGAAATCCTGTAACTTTAATTCCAGTAGAAATATTTAATAGAATTCAAATAATCTACATCTACTAAGAAATTTTACATTTCTATTATGTCCTTATCACAGGTATTAGCGACTTAATACAGCACTGCCACCTACTGGACATGTTCAGAACTACAACAGAAAACACTCTGGACTTAAAAAGTAAGATGCATAATTTAAATAAAAAATTATGATTGTAAAATAAAAATAAAAAATAAATAAATAAATAAAAAATGATTGTAAAAATCAGAGAGAACTTTCTTACAGCAGCGTCAGTAATGAATTAAAGTTAATCAGAATTAACAGTCGTGTCAAGACGTGAATGAAATAAATTTCACTTTAGAAATTTAGTTTCAGAAATTTAAATCACAAATTATTTTATATAATGTAATAATGTAAATAATGTAATTCTGGATAATATGTGTAAAGATTTGTATTAGAGTTATTAAAGGAAATAAATGTTAGGCGGTGCATTCAGATATCGGAGTGTGTGTGTGTGTGTATATATGTATATGTGTGTGTGTGTGTGTGTGAGTGTGTGTGTGTGTGTATATATGTGTGTGTGTGAGTGTGTGTGAGTGTGTGTGAGTGTGTGTGAGTGTGTGTGAGTGTGTGTGTGAGTGTGTGTGTGTGTGTGTGAGTGTGTGAGTGTGTGTGAGTGTGTGTGAGTGTGTGTGAGTGTGTGTGAGTGTGTGTGAGTGTGTGTGTGAGTGTGTGAGTGTGTGTGAGTGTGTGTGTGTGTGAGTGTGTGTGTGTGTGTGTACCTTTTCAGTCGAGGAAGCTGAAATATTTCCTGCCACACTGAAAACAGTCCCTTGTTCTGGTCCTTTAAGCCGATGCTCATTGAATTCACCACACGCTGATCCAACTGTCTCTGACCGCGGCCGTGTAAAAACTGAAACAAACAAACAAACAAACAGCGTACCGGCTTTAGAGCGAGCGACAGAATATCAAAATTATTTTCTTTTCCTACGACTGCTCGTCCAAAAGTATTTTATTCTTTACTTATTAAATTACACAACATTATAATATTAAATAAAGATAAAACTGTGCGTCTACAATTCAGGAGAAGAAAAGTGCTTTATTTTATACATTCATATCCTTTTTAAACACACACACACTCACTCACACACACTCACACACACCTGTAGCGTGTTGATGCACGCACGGATGTCGTTGTCCGTCTTCTCACACAAGGCCATCAGAGAGCCCGTGTCTGCCTTCATACCCTGTCGACGTGTGATCTAACACACACACACACACACACACACACACACACACTATTTAGTAGACATGACATTTCATAGTTAATCCCTCGTATGTAAGATTATTTAAATTCCTGAGATGATCGTATATCTGATATATTTCAGGTGTGAAGCGTTGTCTGGTGTTTACCTCTGCCAGTCTCTGTGTGAGGCGAGACTGCTGCGTCGGAGGAAACGTCAACAAAAACGCTTGCTGCCTCAGCGGCCTCAGAGCTGGAGTGTAACTACGGAGACAGACAGCCAATCAGATTTCAGGTACACTCGAATCACACACTCGAATCACACACTCGAATCACACACTCGAATCACACACTCGAATCACACACACGCGTTGTACAGGGAGCAGGACGAGGAGCAGGACGAGGAGCTTACAGGTCATTACAGATGCAGATGATGGGCCGAAGCAAAACAGACTCTTTCTTCTTCTTTTTCTTCAAGGGGTTTGAGGTGGAGTCTTCTCCTTCTCGACTATCCTTCCTGTTCACGGTCGCTAACAGCACGCTGATGGCAGCCTGAAACAAAACCATCAAGAACTGGAGAGTTAACAAGAAGAAGAAGAAGAAGACAAACAGCAAGGAAAAAAAAAACAAAACCACCAACAAGAACAAGGAGAAGAAGGAGAAGGAGAAGGAGGACTAGGAGAAGTAGAAGAACATCAAAGGTGTACATAGATGAAGGAGTCAGAGGGGGAGTTGAAGGAGAAGAAGAAGGAGAAGGAGGAGAAGGAGATCTTACTGCTGGAGCTCCATCTATTTCGTCGATGATGAGGCAGTTTGGTTTCTCGTTGGCTCCCAGGACCGACTTCATCTGTGTGGCCGTGTCGATACGCTTCTGAAACAGCTCTGCACTGCGATCATCACTGCAGCAACACACACACACACACACACACACACACACACACACACACACGATCGAGACATTTACACACTAACAGACCAGTGTGTGTGTGTGTGTGTGTGTGTGTGTGTGTGTGTGTGTGTTCAGTACCTGGCATTGATCTCGACCACATTATATCCCGCATGTTTAGCAATGATGTGCGCTAATGTCGTCTTTCCTAATCCAGGAGGTCCAGACAGGAGCGCAACCTAAACACACACACACACACACACACACACACACGTACACACACACACGTACACACACACACACACAGATGAAAATGACACAGTCTGGATTCTCTCAGAGCAGCAGTTAAAAGACTCTCCTAAGACCTGTTAGAGAATTACAGAATGCTGCTGGAGGAATGAAACTGTTTTTGAAGAAAGAAAGAAGGAAAGAAAGAAAGAAGGAAAGAAAGAAAGGAGGAGTGTTAGAGGTGGATTTTTGAATATTGGATGTCTGTATGTTGCCTAAAAGAGGATGAGAGACGGGTGATGTGATGGGTCTGACCTTGAGTTTGGGTCGTTTGTACTGGTCCAGCTCCGCCTCCAGGATCTCCTCAGTGATCTGGCTTTTTGTTTTAAAGCGCTGGTTCTGGTTCTGGTTCTGGTTCTGGTTCTGAGCGCTGGTGCTGTTCGCTCTGGACTCGGCTGTGGGCGGGCGCGGCTTTCTCTCTCTCCCAAAAACCACCGAGTCCCAAAGTTTCAGCCATTTCAACAAACAGCGATTAGTGAACTGAACACACACACACACACGCACGCACACACACACACACACACAATATTATTATTATTGTTGTGTGATTTTTTAAAATTTTTTTATGAAGCATTCTGATCTTTATTTTAAGGTTCTGTTTTAATTTCTTAAATGAACATGAACATTACGTTTATATTTTAAAATATATTATTTAAATTAAATGATAATATTAATCATTATCAACAACATGAGAAATGTGAGAAAAAACAAAAATAAGAATAATAAAAGAAAAAATAAAAACAAAAGAAATCATGTAAAAGAGTTTTTAAAAGAAAAACAAAAATCAGAGTCAATAAAAACGACATTAAACTAGAAAAAAAAAATAAAATTCAGTTTGTGAAAGAAAGAAAATTAAAACAGACAAACATCTTATTGAAACGGTTTCTAAAAGAAAACGAGAAAAAGAGAAATTAAAAACAACAAATTTAAAACAGAGGAAAAAGAAATAGTCTGTAAAAAAAAAAAAAAAAAAAAAAGAACGAGAGGAAAAAAAAACTGAAAAAAAAACAGAAACAAAAAATAGAAAAGAACGAAAAACTAAGTTAAAAATAATGAAATGTGTTTAGCTTTAGACGCGTCTGTGTGTGTGTGTGTGTGTGTGTGTGTTACATCATCACTCAGGAGCTCCATATAATGCTGAGGAGCGAAGCGATCCACCCACAGCCGAGAGACGGAGCTTTCATCAGACGCGTTAGCGTTTTCATCTTCAGTGTCCTCTGGCACTTCATCCACAAGAAGTTCAGGATCTATACCACTGCGCACACACACACACACACACACACACACACACACACACACACACACACACACACACACACGTACACGTACGTTTAACTATAGCACTGAGCACATCCATACAAATACATATTACACACACACACACACGCACACACACACACACACACACCTGTTGAGGAGTTCTGTTAATCTCTGTGATTCCTCCACCAGCTGACGATGACGCTGCAGAACAACAACACATCAGGATTTATTGTCTCTGTGTGTGTGTGTGTGTGTGAGTGTGATTGTGAGTGTGTGTGTGTGTGATTGTGAGTGTGTGTGAGTCTGTGTGTGTGTGTGTGTCTGTGTGTGAGTGAGTGTATGTGTGTGTGTGTGAGTGAGTCTGTCTGTGTGTGAGTGTGATTGTGAGTTTGTGTGTGTGCGTGTGTGTGTGAGTGTGAGTGAGTGAGTCTGTATGTGTGTGAGTGTGATTGTGAGTGTGTGTGTGTGTGTGTGAGTGTGTGAGTGTGAGTGTGTGAGTGTGTGTGTGTGAGTGTGTGTGTGTGCGCGCTTACTCTTTCTGACACTTGCTCTTTGAGAACCTCGACAGGAACAGCCAGCAGCCCCAGTGCATTCTGGGAATTTCTGAAAAATCTCGGATCCGGCGTCTGAATACAAAGAATCCAATTTATTACACTTTTATTCGGTTCAGACGCGATTACGCATTAACTACCTGTTTGAGTTTGTGTGTTTGTGTGTTATCTATATTCTATACAGTGAACAAAAAAGATTCTGTTTAATAAGAATTTTTAAAAAATGATCAGAGGCAATAATAAAAAAATAACATTTTTCTCATTCAGTTTGACTATGCAGCTTTTTCAGGTATGAAATAATAATAATAACAATAATAATAATAAATCATCTATTATTTAAAAAAATAGAAAAAAGAGGGAAGAATTACTTTTACATTTATAGTTATATAAATATTGATAAAAACACAAATTTAAAAATAAAGAAGAAGGAAAGAAAGGAAATTATTTTCTATGTCTATTTTATGTTTAAATGTACATTTTAGGTTTCTGGGTGATTTTTTTTTCCCCCAGTTTTTATGTGTAAATGTATTAATATATTTCTGTATTAATGTATCAGTGTATTTCCGTGTGCAGGTCAGTGTGCAGCACCTGCTGGTCCTGGTCCTGGTTCTTGCGCAGATACACTCGGTTGCCCGTGCAGTCGGTGACGGTGATGAAGTCTCCGCTCGCTGGAGGACGTTTCAGTGCGTGGCGCGGCGCCGCGGCTCTCTTCGGAGATTCCTGCAGCACTTCCAGACCGCTGATGTCCAACACACTGAGCGGACCGGCGGCTACGGATCTGTCGGGGGAGAGAGAGAGAGAAAACCCCGACCTGTACAGAGAGAGACAGAGAGACAGACAGAGAGAGAGAGAAAAAGAGAAAACGCTGTTCTGAGCAACATCAGTCATAAAGGGTGCCAATAATTATGCAAGTTTACCTACATCACCTTGTTAATGTTTTGTATAATGATTTCATCAATAAAACTGAAATATTTGTTCGCAGAAGCGGTAAAGTAGCAGAGTCGCGTTTCTTTACCTCGTCTTCTCTGACCTCTGAGGAGTGATGTCATCATTACCATCATCTTCATCATCATCTTCCTCATGTGCCGCTTCGAAATGGAGCTTTTTGACGACGTCCTGTTTCCGTTTCTTCGCTTTAGGCGCTGTGAAGAAAAAGTTTTAAACTATTATAACTAAAATCCAGTATCACGTATTCTCACTACCACGTCATCACTCATACCACAGCAGCACATTAATGCGCTCGCTCTAATACGTCAACGTTTCCATAGCAACGGCTCATTCACAGCGGACGATGACGGTGAAGAGACGTTTATGTAACGTTTAAGGAAGGAAGGAGTCTCCAGTGTCAGTATTCTGACATCATCAGGACAGGAGTTTTACGCTTCACTTCAGGAGGAAACTAATCAACAACGTGGGAAACTGATAAACAGCAGGTGATTCCTTTCTCCGTCCTTTCAGACAGGAGCTCGTAATCGTGGCATGAACGTGTCAGCGACTCACTCAGCGACTCACTCAGCGACTCACTCAGCGACTCACTCAGCGACTCACTCAGCGACTCACTCAGCGACTCACTCAGCGACTCACTCAGCGACTCGTCCTCCTCGCGCTCCGGAGCGTCGGGTAAAGCCGAGTCGGCGGATGTGAGAGCTTCCTCAAACGTCTGCTTCTTGCTTCTGAGCTCCGACACCTTCACGTTACGAGGAGACTCGCCTGTGAACGCAGCAGAGCATCAGCGCTACATTAATAACCTTTACACCAAAAATGAATAACAAAGCAGTTTATTATTTACTCAAATACTCAGCAAAGATAAAACTTATCCCGATACAGCAGGATGATCAGCTCAGAGGCGGCCGATATGACCGGATATCAACATCGCGATGAATTACACGCTTGTGAGATATCGCAGGAGTTACGATATTTCTTTCTTACATTTTAATGTTTTTTAGAACAATTACATTGTTAAGGAGATGATTTGATGTTAAAAACTGCACCAAAATATTGACAACTGTAAAATACTAAAAAAATTTTACAGATTTTTTTTTTTATTCTTCCTTTTTAGTTTTAAATGATTTTTTTTTTTTAGACAAAACCTGATTTTCACAGGTTCACTCCTGAACTGCTGGCAGTGTGTCATGTCTCAGAAATATTAGACTATATTTATATATATTTATATATTTATCAAATCTCCCATCCCTTTTATATTTATATATTTGATATATTTATATGCTCCTTATATAATATTGAAATTTTCCTCATTATTTATATTTTTATTAATAATATATAATTAATTAATATATAATAATATATTAATAATAATAATCGGCATCTTTCAAATAAATAAACTGACAAAAATGAGCTTTTCTTCTTAAAAAAAAAATCAAAGCAAAAGTTTATTTGTAAAAACCTTTTCCAAAAGTATTGACACCACTAAGAATATTTAAACTATATGTAAAATTTTAAAAAAATAAATAAAAATTTATATGTATTGTTCACACACATGACATCAATAAAGAGTGCCAATAATTTTGGAGTTAACTATTTCTAGTATTTTTCTATAAGATTATCTAGTAGCGAAACAGTCCTGTTATATTTAATTAAAATTCTGTGCAGCAAACTAAGCACATAAGGCTGAATCCATACGATGCTCCACTCCCTCCTTAGGCGCCCTACTCAGGGTTTAAAGTAGTGACTCATGCGCCCTACGTAGTGCACTTCGCGACTGACCCAGTGCAGTTTGGGATTCAGCCCGATTCCACTACAGAGGCATTTACAGAGAGATGTTCACTGATTGTTGATGGTTTGTGTGTTTGTTCCCTTCTTTATTTCCTCTAGTTGTTCGTTATAACAGTTTTATTTCTGTTTTTATTCCTCTTTCCTTGTTTTCTCTGATAATAAAGTCACTTACGCTCCATTTCTGCCATCACCTCCAGTTCGTCTGCAAACTGTTGTTCAAAATCATCCTCAATCCCGTACATTTCATCATATTCATCCATGCTGAGCTGGAGGAAAAATAACTCAATTTAGTCAACTGTTTATTATAAAAAAAATAAAATAAAAATACAGGAATTCTTCCCGGCTCCGGTTTTCGCGCAAAATATTTGGGCTTTGTATACACATCCGGGTCATTCTGGAAACCTTTTCCGGGTGTTTCCCTGTAAATCCCGCCCCCTGCGTTGTGATTGGTTGATGCCTCTAAGTTCACTGTCCAATGATTCACCTACAATCTTCATGTCTCTTCACAGCGCGCTCTACCGCCAGCCAATCACATATCGTGTCTCCGCACTGGTTATTTAATATTCATGATATTTCCTCTATGATTGGCTACTCGTATATGCGCCGCCATCTTAGAGAGGGCAAGTTTTACGCTAACTGAGATTTTCTTCACCTTTGTAGCATTTGGTTGGGAAAAAAAATGGCCGCCACTTCAAAACAAGAGAACATTAAATCACTTTTCAGAAGTGAAACTTCTGGAAATATGTGTTTTCACTTTTTAAAGGACTTTATGCAGATGTTAAGGGTTATGTAGCCGATATTAATGCACTTAACTAACATACTAGCTCACTGTGTGTTATTATATTTACTTTACAATCTATTAACTGACACTGACGCTAATAAATGTATTATTTGTCCACCTCTGAGGTAGATATATTAGCAATATTAGAATATTATTTATATAAATTATATAGTTATATTAATATTAGTTGAGTGTATATAAGTTATATTAGTAATTATATTATTATATATTAATTATATAGTTAATTAAGTCTTAATAAACTACATAACATGATAATTATATTAAAGATTAAAAGTATTATACAATCAGTAAATTGTTTTGTAGCTTTAAAAGGTCTGTAGAGTGTTAGTAAAGTTCACTAAACTTCCACATTAAAGAATCGTGTGTGTGTGTGTATTTTCTTCGCTTTACTGGATGCTGATTGGTCAGGAGGTGTTGATTAATTTTTCAAACAGCAGTTTGTGGTTGTT
>NC_069735.1:637620-640120 GCF_027358585.1 Pangasianodon hypophthalmus
TATGAAAGATTTATAGCATTTCTTTTCAACGGAGGTTCAGTTGCCTCTCGTAGTACTTCTTTGAGAAAAATCAGTAACGGTTTAACCCAAGTGGCACGGGTAACATTATAACCCAAGCGGGTTGGTTAACACCCTAACCCTAATCTCTCTCTCTCTCTCTCTCTCTCTCTCTCTCTCTCTCTCTCTCTCAGTGTGAAGGAGGGAGCTCTGTCACTCTCCCCGAGTCTCTACTCTTCGTCTCCACACTAGATGGGAGTCTACACGCCATTAGCAAACAAACTGGAGACATCAAATGGACTCTGAAGGAAGGTGTGTGTGTGTGTCTGTGTGTGTCTGTGTGTGTGTGTCTGTGTGTGTGTGTGTGTTTGTCTTGTGCACACGTACCTGAAATGTACATCTTTATTAATTTTAGCTTCGCACTTTTACACTTAATCAATATGTCACGAGTGAATATCAGCACAGCTGTGATGTGGCTGTAGGCACAGAGCCGCAGGTAATCGCAGGTAATCGCAGGTAATCGCAGGTGATCGCAGGTAATCGCAGGTGATCACAGGTAATCGCAGGTAATCGCAGGTGATCACAGGTAATCACAGGTAATCGCAGGTAATCGCAGGTAATCGCAGGTAATCGCAGGTGATCGCAGGTAATCGCAGGTGATCACAGGTAATCGCAGGTGATCACAGGTAATCACAGGTAATCGCAGGTAATCGCGGGTAATCGCGGGTGATCGCGGGTGATCGCAGGTGATCGCGGGTGATCGCAGGTAATCACAGGTAATCGCAGGTAATCGCAGGTGATCACAGGTAATCGCATGTAATCGCAGGTAATCGCAGGTGATCGCAGGTAATCGCAGCCGTGCTGATATTCAGTACAGCAGCATGATTGCGAGTGTGATATTGCTTTTATACAACAGTTTTATAAACAAGAACTTAATATAGAGGAACTGACATTTCAGACACAATATGGTCAAATATTTTGTTTATTTTTGCTCCGTCAACCAAAATAGTTCCCAAAGAAGCTGGATAGCGTGTTGCGTGTTGCCATGGTAACACACAGACTAACTAACAGTAAGTGTAGTAACAGTTTCAGTGTGATGAACTGTTGCTGGAAGTGGAGTGATACACACTAAATATCAGATTAGTGGGCTGCTGTATGATAAAGTATATATTATAGAGATAAAGTATGTTAAGCAGGAAATGACCTCATTGTGTTTTCATTTCTTTACCAGATCCAATCATCCAAGTTCC
Organism: Pangasianodon hypophthalmus; assembly: GCF_027358585.1. Lineage (NCBI taxonomy): Eukaryota > Metazoa > Chordata > Actinopteri > Siluriformes > Pangasiidae > Pangasianodon > Pangasianodon hypophthalmus. The sequence continues at coordinate 638,868 of NC_069735.1, forward strand.
GGTTTATCTGCGGGAGTAAGTGTGTGTGTTGTCTTCACATCTGTCCAACTCGCTCTGCATTTGGCATGTGCTGATCATCAGGAATGTGAGATATTGTGATATGCAGCATGAGGGCAGCCGTCTTCTAACACTTTCATCTAACCTGAAGACGGCATTGCATTTATTTATTGATTGATTGATTTATTTATTTATCGCACCAGATGAATGTAATTTCATGTAGTTTGGTTCACACTAGCAGCTATATGACAGGAGAAGACGAAACCACGGTTATGTTTTTCTTCCATTTTTCAGCGTCAGACAGTAAATTACAGGAAGGAAGTAAAGTTGTCAGAGGGAAGAAGAAACTGGAGAACCGCTGTAGGGTTGTTCCGAGGAATCATTCATTTGGATTTGTCACTTTACAGCATCATAGCTAATTTGCATAGTACTGAGAAAATCTCAGTTCTGTCGCTGAAATCGCAGCTCTGTATAAATAAATAAATAAATACTGGCCTGTCAGTTTGGCGCTAGTGTGAACGCAGGGTAACAAGCCGACATTACGCTTATCCATCTTACTGATCCCTGAATGTTCACCAGAAACGTGAGACACGTAATCTGTTTGTCTGCGTTCAGACCAGGTTTCCTGCCCGACCCCAACGATGGCAGCCTGTACGTGTTAGGAGATAAACACAAACAGGGTCTAATGGTGAGTATCCTGATTGCTTCTGTTTCTGTCAGTGTGTGTTATTTGTGTGTGTGTGTGTGTGTTAGTTATGAGAGATTTCTCTTTTCTGTGCAGAAACTTCCCTTCACTATTCCAGAGCTGGTTCAGTCGTCTCCCTGCAGAAGCTCGGACGGCATCCTGTATACAGGTAAACACCTGAGTCAGAATCCCTCAGCTACCAAAGAGCGGACCTGCTGACCTTCACGCAGTTTACACAGGAGCTGTGTGTTTTAACATCGGAATACGCTGCTATCATTTATTCCTCAAAAATACACCACAAGTCTTCTTTTTTCCATCCAATAAAAGCTGATGAGCCAATCAGCATACGAATCTGGAATGATTGACAGTTGCGTAGGTGTTCTGAAATCTCTGATATTAACAAATGCTCTCTGGAAGCCCCGCCCCCTTCTTCCGTTTTACATTAGTCGCCTGCTGTGTCACTTTTTTGTGACTGTAAATTTAAAAAAATCGAATAGCAGGTGAAGATTATGGTCCACATGCTCCATAGTTCACTTATGAAAACATCTAAAAAGTGTAAATCTGTTCTTTT
>NC_069735.1:642620-680120 GCF_027358585.1 Pangasianodon hypophthalmus
GTGACGGTGGACCGCGACTCGGGCGACATGCTGTGGATGCAGAAGTTTGAGTCGCCTGTAGCCGGAGTGTACCTGTGGATTCAGGACAGCCTGCGGCGAGTGCCTCACCTCACTGTCGCCACGGAAACGCTGCGATATCTCACGTTTATGGCGCAAAATACACACTCGCACACCATGAGGTGGACCTACCAGTTTACACGGGAGCAGCACAGCACCAAAACACAGCTTGTGTAAGACGCACACATGTAGAGATCTGTTTTAATATCCTGCTGATTTCTGGATTCTGATTGGTCAGAAGGTGTTGATTAACCGGTAACATGACAAGCTGCATTTTTTTTGTCTTATTAAGTTTAAGAGAGAGAAATTGTATTAATTAATAAATGTGTGTTTTGTTTTTTCTTCTCCAGTCCCTCTCTGTATGTGGGGAAAATGGATTCTCACCTGTATGCCTCCACCTCTCTCGTCCATGAAGGAGTCGCTGTAGTGGTGAGTTCCGTTCTCGTCCATTCTCATTCGTTACAGATAGTGACCTTTGACCTTTGACCTCTGACCTTTCCCCCCTGGCAGCCTCACAGCCTCACCCTGGCACGCATTGAGGGGCCAACCACGTCGGGCGTGACGGTGGGGAATGGGCGGGGTGAGTGTGAGATCACGCCCAGCACTGACGTCAAGTTCCCACCAGGAAGCACCAACCCGCTGCAGAACCAGTGGCTACTGATAGGTTCGGTCCACACACACACACACACACACACACACACACACACACACACACACGCGTGAATACACAACTACACAATTACACACCTGCTAATGGATTAACGACTATTAGTGTTTATAAAAGGTTCAATCTTACAGCTAGTTCATCAACGTAGGTTTCACATATCATGCATATTAGCTCAGAATCTGAGTGGGCGGGGTTAAATGCCTCTTGGCGCTTTTTGTCAAGGAATCAACATAAAAAAAAGGATTTTGGTTGTAGAACTTGTGCTATAGTGCCACCTGACTGGACTCAGAACCTTTGGTGCTTGGACCCCTAATCAGATATTTGACGGAGGCTCTGGAGTGGAACGATAGGAAAGTGTCCACTCTTTATAACACTCAGAAGTTTTCAGAGATGTTTCCTGACATCTTCAGGACGGAGGAGTTTGTTCTTTACGGTTCCTCAGTAACAAGCTGCACTTTATTTTTGTCTTCTTAACCTCAAGAGAGAGAAAAAAGAGAGTGAGAGAGTTTATAGCTGCTGTAACGTAAGTGAGAACAGGAACTAACTTGATTCCTGAATGTTAAATGTGACTATAAACGGATAAATTAAAAAAAACTGTAATTGCCAAACTGCTGGTTGGGGTGTAAGAGGAATAAAACGCTTCATGTTCTGTAACAGGAAATTAACCACCTTGTCCCTGTCGTGGATTATTTTCCAGTAACAGCACGCCCCCAAGTGGTTTATTCCTTACTTATCAGCTGGCTGTTATGCACTGTCATCCACCAGAAGATTGTGTGTGTGTGTGTGTGTGTGTGTGTGTGTGTGTAGACCTTCCGCTTTTGTCTTCTCATAAGTATTTTGCAAGACAAGCTTAGTCATGTACAAGTCACTGGGCAGTTTATATTCTGGTCTGATTCTAGACAGTGTCTCTAATGATGAAATTAGCTTTTAAACTTTTCCCCTGATTTTCCTAACAGTTTGGTCAGTTTTCTAATTTTGTTTATTTATTTATTTATTCTCATTTCCACTATTAACGTGGAACAAACAGCTGAAATAAACAGAACTATAACAAAGATATCGATCACATTGCATCACACTTCCTCAAGTGGACACTTGCACAAGTTCGATTTCACTCTTGCGTTTATTTTCCTTCCACTTTTCCTGGAGTGTGTTGCAGTGGCAGCAGGCTGAGAAGGTCAGTGAGAAGGTCAGTGAGAAGGTCAGTGAGAAGGTTGCTGAGAAGGTCAGTGAGAAGGTCAGTGAGAAGGTCAGTCCAGACTTCTCTAGCTCCTACCACTCTAGCTCAGAGATGACCCAGAAGCTGTGAGGTGCCTTCTCGATTCTCTGAGGCTCTCCCAGACTGTCGAGCTCCTCGCCCTGTCATGATGAGTAAACCCTACAGAGAAACCTCATGTCCTCCACCTGTACTCGCAACCTTATTCTTAACCTTAACCACACTGAGCTCCCTGAGCTTCAACACCGCTGACCGGTACAGCTATTGCAACACCGCTGACTCGTGCTCTCGTGCTCTCTTTACTCATCACTCACGAGTAAGATCTCAGGATACCTGAACTCCTCCACCAGGGGCGTCATTCCTCCTGTCACCTGAAGGGAGCATCACACACCATGGCCTCAGACTCGGAGCTGCTGATTTTCACAATTTGAGCTTGTGTGAAAATCAGGCCTGGCTTCACGGGCGGGTCCGGATTGGGGTTAACCGGTTAACACTTAGTTCCTTGTGTAGCTTTCACAGAGGTCATCAGGTCTGACTTCATCCCTCAGACGTGTTCTTCCTCCGGGGAGCATTAATCTCCCGGTGACATCACTCCTGAGGTTCACAAACCCCTTCACCATGACAAGATCTCAGTCCTCAGAGGGGTTCATTAAAAATACAGATGGCAAATGCAACAGATTGTTAGTCCTCCTAGTATTTTCCCTTTTTTTTTGGATAAATGTCTCCAAAGTGCATCAGTAGAACAACACGCTTTATTCTGCTTTACACTTTTCCATCATAATAATCACATATTCCTATATAATGATGTTGATTTGCTATAAAATAATAATAAAAAAAAAAACGTTTTGGAAACTTCATTTATTTTATCAGTGATTAATCCTGTGTGTGTATGTGTGTGTGTGTGTGTGTGTGTGTGTGTGTGTGTAGGCCATCATGAAGTTCCCCCCGTGGCCCACACCACCATGCTGAGAGAATTCCCAGAGAACCTGCAGCACTCCGGGGACGTCATTCCTCCTCGAGGTTCTGCTTCCGCGTATCGACCCGGAGCTCATCCAGTGAGTTACATACAGGGATTTTTTACAAATATAGATATTTTTATTCATTCAAAGGAGATCAGTGTGTAAAGCTAAATCCATAATCAATAATATTTATTTAATTAGCTGATTTTGTATATATTTTGTACATACATTGTATTTTTTTTTTGTCATTTGTTGTAAATGCTCCTTAAACACAGCGTTAAGTCTTAATAATTTTGACATCTTACGCGTAGATGCCCCCAGTAACACGCGAAAGTTCTTCCCCCATGTTGCCTGACTCATTGACCTCTGACCCTGTGACCTCATTCTTGGTGACGCTGCTGCTCGCCACGCTGCTAGCTTTCTTGTTCACCTACAAGCGAGTAAGTGTGTGTTTATGAATTTGATGTTCTTTTGTTGTTTTTTTCTGGCGTTTTAAGTTACATCCTGCGGCTATGGCTGCACATCCAGCTACATCATCAGCCACTTTAAGAAACACGGGAAACTCTGGAATACAGAAATAAGCAGACATAACCTGTTTATAACCGTATTATAACATCAGAGTACGCTGCTCGTCTGTTTCACTCAAGATTTAAAAGTTTACATGCACACGTTCTTGTTAATTGCTGTGTGCAGTATCTTGTTTCTGGAAATGGAAGGAAGAAAAGTGCTCAAGTAAACTTTTCTAGTGTCTACACCCCGTACACACACACACACACACACACACACACACACACACACACTTCAGTTTCAGTCAGCCTGAGTATGAATATCTTTACCAAGTTTTTATTTGTACCAGCAGGTCAAACAAATGGCGAGATCAGAAGAGACGATGGATTCAAGACCCGTAACCGATAACACCAGTCAGACAAGTCAGGTTTTCCCCACAGGAAATGACATCGCCTCATCATCAACTTACAGCAGCGGCAACCAGTCAGACCACAGCAGCTCGGTCTCGTCCAGTCAAACCCGGCCTCGCTCGAGCACTCAGGACTCTGTTTCTGCAAATACCTCTAGCTTTTCCCGAGAGTCAGAGGGTGAGGAACTTGCGCTCAGTCTCCGTTTTGTGTTGAGAAGTACGAGATGACGAGTGTGTGTGCTGTTTTTGTCATTTCTCCTCCTCTCACTGTACTAATCTATTACATAACTCAGAGAGATTGAGAACAACTCTACTAAATAATAAAATGAATAAAATCTATAATTTCCAGATTATTTAAAAAGCTGTTTTTTTTTTTTTAACAAATGAACAAATTTCAGATGTTCAGCCCGAGGTGGTGGAAGTGGGTAAAATTTCCTTCAGCCCTTCTGAAGTGCTGGGACATGGTACAGAGGGGACGTTCGTGTTCAGGTGAGTGCTGCTGAACTCTGATTGGTCAGAAGGTGTTGATTAGTTTTCTATAACAGCATATTAATGCGCTCGCTCTGATACGTTACCGTTTCTATAGTAACAGCTCATTCACAGGGACGTGCATGGCAGACGCTTCACTAATAATAAACAGATTAAAAAGAAAAACGTGTGCAAATGTTGATACGGCGAAGGAGATGTTTATTTTACGTTTATTTATGGAAGGAGTCTCCAGTGTCAGGGGTAAAGCTGTAAGTTTTCCGACATCTTCAGGACAAAGGAGTTTACGCTTCTTTGCGGTTTCTCGTTAACAAAAGAAAATGACAAGCCACGTAATTTTTTTTGTCTTATTAACTTGAAGAGAGAGAATAAAGAGAGGCTGGTGAGGGGACGAAGGTTTATAGCTGCTATAGCGTAAGTGACAAAAGGAACTACATGTAGATATATAAACGAATATAAAATTATGACATTCTTTAATAGATAAAAAATGTAATTGCTGTTGATATATGAGGAATAATCAACTTTGGGGTTGTAATGTGTGTGTGTGTGTGTGTGTGTAAAGAGGTCACTTTGACGGGCGACATGTAGCAGTGAAGCGTATCCTGCCTGAGTGTGTGGAGTTTGCTGAGCGTGAGGTTCAGCTGCTGCGTGAATCAGACGAGCATCCTAACGTCATCCGCTACTTCTGCACCGAGCGCGACCGTCAGTTCATCTACATCGCCATCGAGCTGTGTGCTGCCACCTTACAGCAGGTGTGTGTGTGTGTGTGTGTGTGTGTGTGTTATTGCCAAAATCTGATTTATTGCAGTTTACTGTGAGCTCTTTTAATAGTGGCTTGCATAAGTATTTGCCCCCTTGCACTTTTTCCACACTGTTACAAGCTGGAACTGAAATAGACCTCACTGGGAAATTTATGTCATGAATCTATACAAAATATTCCGTAATACTGAAATGGTGTGGAAGATCAATATAGTTTGCAAATAAAATTAAAAAATAAAGTTGTGATTGCATAAATCAGTTAAGGAGTTACCTTCAGAAGCTAAGTGATTAGTTAAATGGAGTTCACCTGTGTGCAACTAAAGTGTCACATGACCTCGGTATGAATACACCAGTTCCTTGTTACATAAACAAACATCATCATGAAGACGAAGGAGCGACCAAAACAAAGTTCTGGGAGAGTATCAATCCGGGTTTGGTTATAAAAAAATATCCTGACTTTAAAGAACAATATTAAATCTGTTAGTAAAAAATGGAAATAATATGATAAGCAAATCAACAGTTATACTCCCCACGATGCTGCCACCACCATGCTTCACGTTTTCTATCGTGACATAATCTCGATTAAACTCCAGTTCAGTTCCAGGTTGTAGTGTAGAAACATTCAAGGGGGGTGAATACTTATGCACAGCACTGTATGTTTAGAAATAAAACACTAAAAGTCTCGTATGTGTGTACTTGTTTGTAGTATGTTGAGGACCCGAGCTGTCCGTATTCCAAACTGGACCCTGTGACTCTGCTGGAGCAGACGATGTGCGGACTCAATCACCTTCACTCCCTCAACATCGGTGAGTTTCCGTCGCCATGGTGACCGTATCGATAGTAACAGGATCCAGGATGTCGTAACTGTGTTGTAGATAGATAGTGTGTGTTAAACTGGCTCCTTACACAACATGAGGTGAGGTTAGAAAGTTAATCAAAAAGTTTTTACACATCATTCTAGTGAAATGTATTTATTTAGAATTCAGACACAGCAACGTCCGATGGGATTTCCCGTCACCGCAGATAGCATCGTAGCATTTTTCAAAACATATTCAACGAATTCTCTCTCTCTCCCTCCCTCTCTCTCTCTCCCTCCCTCTCTCTCTCTCTCTCTCTTTCTCTCTCTCTCTCTCTCCCTCCCTCTCTCTTTCTCTCTCTCTCTCTCTCCCTCTTTCTCTCTCTCTCTCTCTCTCTTTCTCTCTCTCTCTCTCTCCCTCCCTCTCTCTCTCTCTCTCTCTCTTTCTCTCTCTCTCTCTCTCCCCTCTTTCTCTCTCTCTCTCTCTTTCTCTCTCTCTCTCTCTCCCTCTTTCTCTCTCTCTCTTTCTCTCTTTCTCTCTCTCTCTCTTTCTCTCTCTCTCTCTCTCTCCCTCTTTCTCTCTCTCTCTTTCTCTCTTTCTCTCTCTCTCTCTCCCTCGTTCTCTCTCTCTCTCTTTCTCCTCTCTCTCTCTCTCTCTCTCTCTCTCTCCTTCCTCTCCCTCTCTCTCTCTCTCTCTTTCTCTCTTTCTCTCTCTCTCCCTCATTCTCTCTTTCTCTCTCCCTCTCTCTCCCTCATTCTCTCTTTCTCTCTCTCTCTCTCTTTCTCTCTCTCTCTCTCTCCCTCATTCTCTCTTTCTCTCTCTCTCTCTCTCTCCCTCTCTCTCTCTCTCTCTCTCCCCTCCCTCTCTCTCTCATTCTCCCTCTCTCTCTCTCTCCTCCCTCTCCTCTCTCTCTCTCTCTCTCTCGTTTCTTTTATCAGTTCACAGAGACCTGAAGCCTCGCAATATTCTCCTCTCGACGCCAGGAGCGCGTCGGTCGAGTGCGAGCCGTCATCTCCGATTTCGGATTGTGTAAAAAGCTTCCAGACGGCCGGCACAGTTTCAGCCTGCGCTCCGGAATCCCGGGAACGGAAGGCTGGATCGCTCCGGAATTACTCATGGGTGTCGAGAAAGGAAACCCCGGTACGATTAGGATAATAATAAGAATAATAATAATAATCAGCTTTATGATGTAGAGTTTTATACCACAGCTCTGTTGAACTCTTGAATCTGATTGGTCAGAAGGTGTTGATTAATTTTCTATCACAGCAGCTCTGACAGTATATTCCGGTTTATATTAATGCGCTCGGTCTAACACTTCTATTAATTATTTAACATTTATGGAAGGAGTCTCCAGTGTCAGAGGTAAAGCTGTAACTTTATGACACCTTTGATTTGTTGTTCTTTTAATTCCTAGAAAATTGTTGCCATTTGCTGTGGAATAAGAGGAATAAAACACTTGGATGTGCTTTTATTGGAAAATAATCAGCTTTGGCAGTAACTCCACTTCATCACTCCACCTTATCGTTGATTATTTTCCTATAACAGCACCCCCAGAGTGTGTTATTTCTTACATATACAGTGAACATGTTGACCTTTGTCTTTCTCCGTGTGTGTGTGTGTGTGTGTGTGTGTGTGTGTGTGTGTGTGTGTAGACAAGCGCAGTGGACGTGTTCTCAGCAGGCTGTTTGTTTTATTACGTGATATCCAGAGGACAGCATCCGTTCGGGGACACGCTGCGGCGTCAAGCTAACATCCTCTCTGGAGCGTACAGTCTGGAGAACTTTATGGAGGATATACATGGTGTGTGTGTGTGTGTGTGTGTGTGAGAGAGAGAGAGAGAGAGACATTTAAATGGTGAAAGAGCGCCTCCTAAACGCAGCTTGTGCTTATATTCTTTTATAGGGTGCCATTACTTTTGAACGGCTAGTCTGATTCATCTTAATTTATGGATTTGTTCTTTGGATTTGCCGATTAATCAGGTCCACATTACATTTACACAAACTCTGGAGTGAAATGGAGGATATGAACGATTTTCCAAGCAATCTAGATTTTAATGAATTGCATCATTTAAATAAATTCCTCCGAATCCAGTTTGATAAATGTGTATGTGAGATAAACGTTGCTGATTTTTGTGTGTATGAGAAATAAAGTTCGAACAATATTTCTTCTTGAAACAAGAGTCTGCTTTGAAATTATTTTTGTGTGTGATTTTAGAGGACGTCATTGCCAGAGATCTGATCGAAAAGATGATCAGTGCAGATCCAGAGTCCCGCCCCTCCACCTCCTCGATCCTGAAACACCCGTTCTTTTGGAGGCCGGATAAACAACTGCAATTCTTTCAGGTTTGTAGAGTGAAAAAGTGAAAATACCGCATGTAGTTAAAATGTTCAAAAGTATTGAACGGAGCCAAGTGAGAGAAAATCAGCACTTGTAATCATTCTGCAAAATATTTACAGATTTTTCACGGGTTTTAAATATTGAGAGTTGTATAGAGTTAATGGTTACAACTATAGAATATATGATGAGTTATTTAATCACTGGAAATCACACATCTTATCTCATATTACTGTGTGTGTGTGTGTGTGTGTGTGTGTGTGTGTGTGTGTTGTAGGATGTCAGTGATCGTATAGAAAAGGAGCCAGCAGAGAGCCCTATCGTGGTCCGTTTAGAGACGTCGGGCCGGTCGGTGGTCCGAACCAACTGGAGAATGCACATCTCAGCGCCTCTACAGGCCGGTTAGTGAAACTGCGACCATTTTCTTCACCAAACATCTTTTTGAATCATTGTTTAGACTCCTAACTCTGAACCTACACTACACTACACTACACTACACTACATGATTTCCCTGTCGTAGAGTAATTTTGCGGATCTGCATCAACCGCACCCCGGAACTCGGCGACAGATCGCTACGCCCCCATGTGGCGATCGCTTGTGCATTGAGCTGTTCAGCAGAATGATTTACTCAGTCTGCGAGATATTTTTAATCAGATTTGACATTCTTGGTGATGAGTCTTTTAGTATGAGTACCTCTACGACATGAAGCAGCGCTAAGAAATGAGCAATGAGAGTCGGAGAGGAAATCAGATTCATCCTGACATGCGCAGCAGATCCCTGAATCCGGTTAATCATCCACCTGTTAGTGTGTGAGAGTGAGAGCAAAATGTAAACACAATAATAACGCTTCTATAAGAAATTATTTGGCATGTCTATAAAAATAGTCGTAAGGAAAAAATAAAAACACGATTCCTGTCTGTGCACAGTATAAAATAGCTCCGTTTTCTTCTGCACTGTACCTCCGGTTCTCTTTGCAGAACAGACAATCGTCACTACCCGCGTCAGTTGTAGAAGAGTAATGATTTACAGTCTCACTATCCGGTGTCTCTGTTCTGTCCGTCAGATCTGAGGAAATTCCGCACATATAAAGGGAACTCGGTCAGAGACCTGCTCCGAGCTATGAGAAATAAAGTGAGTACTTGTGTTATTATTATTATTATTATTATTATTATTATTATTAAAAGGTCAGGAACAAATTATTTATTAATAAGAATTGACTGATGGGTCAGTGTTTGGTTTTCATATTAGAAAATTGTAATTTTAAACATAAACATTGTTAAAATTGATATATTTTATATTATATTGATATTGAAAACATCCAACATTCTATTCTTTAATTAAGCTTAAAATATTATTATTTAATATTTTCATAATTATTCATTATTATTTTATAAATAATAAATCTAAGATGAAGAAAACATACAGGCACCTTCAGTGCTTGGCCCCTTAATAATATAAAATAGAATATATATATATATATATATATATATTCTATTTTATTCTATTATATATATATATATATATATATATATATATATATATATATATATATATATATATATATATATAATAATAAAATGAATGTAATCTCATCCATAGTGTGTGAATGATGTGCGTCTGTAAATATGAAAAAAAATGTGATTTTAGTTAGTCACCTTGCTTCCGAGGTTAACAAAAGGGGTTAACGAATTAAAACGCGTGTTTGTGTGTGTGTTTGTGTGTGTGTGTGTGTGTGTGTTTGTGTGTGTGTGTGTGTGTGTTTTAGAAGCATCATTACCACGAACTCCCACCTGAGGTTCAAGCGGCGCTCGGTGAAGTCCCAGAAGGCTTTGTGGCGTATTTCACCTCGCGCTTTCCGCGGTTACTGCTGCACACACACACTGCACTGAGCGTCTGCGCTCCTGAGAGACCGTTCCACCCCTATTACCACAACTAAACACACACACACACCCACACACACACACACACACACACACCACTGCTGCAGATGAAGAGGACGTGAAGCAGGACAAATTCGTTGATTCATTCAGGATTCTTTATGGAGGGATTTTATAGTCACTGAGTGTCCTGAGTGAGTCTTGGGATTCGGAAGACTTTCAGGCAAAAGTTTTAGCGCTGCTGAAATGTTAGCGCTGCTGAAATGTTAGCGCTGCTGAAATGTTAGCGCTGATGTCTCCTCTGGACCTGCTGATGTGATCGTCCATAATGGCCAGCATATATATACATTTTTTAATTCAGGAGGATGATCCTGTTCTCAGCAGCGTCCTAAAAAAGCAGATCTCAGATCTGATTCTCTGAACGGTGACTCGAGCAGATGGATTAAGCAGTGGATTAGGTCTTGTTTGACGTTAAACATCATTAAGCTTTAATGAGCTATGAAGTGCACAGTGAGTAGCTTGAGCTGCTGGTGTTGTTTAAGTAGAGCGCTCGGAGGACGACATGCGCTGTTCCTTAACCGTCATCGTCATGGAAACGTCCCTCTGAGGTTTTAAACCCTAAATCCCTAACGGGAAATCAAGAAAATAGATTTGATTTTTAAAAGACGCAGCTTGTTTGTTTTAATCGCTGCATTACCGTGAACTCCACTAGCTATTCGTTACTAGAGCTTTTTTTTTATGCAAACAGTTTATCAAACTGGATAAGAAACGAATTCATTCGTAAATCGTTCTCGAGAGCGTTCACACACTTCATGAAAATGTAGTCAGTTGGGGAAAAACGTTCATCTCCTACGAGTTGGTGTCAGTTTTACGTACAACATGAGCCTCGATCGATCGGCTTCAAATCAGCTTTTATACGAATTTCTATTCGGATTTACGCTGTCGAGTTTACGCTGTTTATTTATTTCAGTATTTCACACACACTATTTTGTGAAACCTGGTCATTTTATATTAATGACTTGAAAGAAAGCGAATCCATAAATTCATAAAAAGACAAATAACACTAGCCGTTCAATCAGGACAAAAGTAATGGCACCTTATAAAAGGAGGATGTGTGTGTGTGTGGAATGCTGACGCACTGCAGTGGTGAGATTAGTAGGAGCTCTTTCACTGTCTATCCGCCATTTTGTCAGAGTTTTGTGTGGGCGTGGCTAAATGTAAACATGTCATCAGCACACTTGGTAACTTAATACGACTGAATACTGATTGAAATTCATCAGCGTGCTCACGTGAGTATGAAGAAAGTCAGCGTTTTTGTAAATCTGGTTGGAATGTTTACGTCCATTTGGCCACTAAATTATTTTATTAAAAGAGCGATTAATGAGGCGCAGTGTGTGAGCAGCGTAAATGAAGTGGCATGAAGATTTATTGCTGTATTTTGGTGATGAAATCATGAACTGTGGTTATCACACAGACACTAAACATTCTCTTTGAGAGAGGACATTACAGATCCAAAGATAAAAGGTGAGTGACAAACATCACAGCTTCTGAGGGCTTTCTGATTGGTGCAAACCTTAAAATCACCATTAGCCTTGTTACCAAGTGGGAGGGTTTGATCAGGGTGGATAACTCACCAACCTGGCAACCCGGCACAAGCAGATTCCATGTCCAGACTATTGTTTTTTAATTATTATAATTATAATTATACTATTTTTCTTAATGCACTCATCAACTAAAGCAACCAAAACACAGGACTGAGCAGCACACTGGAGCTTTGTCCACTCCTGTTGATATTCATTAGATTATCAACCTTAAACAGTGCCTTGCATAAATATTCACCCCCATTTGATCTTTTCCACAGTTTGTACATTTGTTACAATCAGGAACTGAAATGCACTTAATTGGATTTTACGCCTCGAATCCGCACAAAATAATGCGTGATAATGAAAAATAATCAATGTTGTTTGCAAAATTGTTCTCAAATACAAAATGTGGAGAAAAGTTCTCTGGTCTGATGAGATCAAAATTTAACTTCTTGTCTTTGGTGTTTGCCGGAAACTCAACGCTAGTCATCATTGTGAAGCGTGGTGGTGGTAGTATCGTGTCGAGAGTTGCCCTTGGTTGTTCTCTGACTAGATTGGATCTGAAAATTAGCCACCAGCTCCATTTCAGACAACAAAATGGTGACATTTCTGTTACTACATTCGCTCTTCAGCCTTCAGTGCCAAAACTTCAGCACAATATTGAACGAAGAATGGATTTTATTTATACGTAAATGCTAAATTGATTAAAATCTTTTATCAGAATTCCCTCAAAGCTCTTAAACTTTTATTTTAAATACACATAAGTTACACAATGTACCACTAGGAAATTTTGTTTACACAGATCCTTGCTTACGTATTCACTCCCTTGAACTTTTCTACATTTTGTAGTGTTACAACCTGGAAATGTGAAGCATGGTGGTGGTAGCATCGTGTTGGGTTAAGCTAGCACACAGGTGGAATTATAATTTACTAATTATGTGAGTTTTAATGGCAGATGTTTGCATCAGAACGAACACCACAAATGTGGAAAAGTACTTACGCAAGGCGCTGTAGCTTCGAGCTTTCATACGCAACAGCCACGTACGCAGTTTTAATACGGCGGTGTTGATTAACGTATTCTTCTAAACACCTTGGATCTTTATTTTACAAAGAAAACCATGTGCTACTGTTGCAGATTTTCAAATCGCTCAGTATTTTAGATTTTATACAGCTATGAAATTTTTTTACAAGCATGTTACAAGGTGTGTTACTGAAAACATGATAAACAACACTAAGTCAAGTTTTAAATTTTAATAGTGTGTAAAGATTTTTTTTTTTTTTTTTTTTTTTTTACACACACCATGTCGGTCTACTGTATCCTGATCCAACATACTCACACCATCAGGTTTGTAAGGTTTGATCAAGTTAAGATTCAACGGCTTTAAATAACAAGAAAAGAAAAACTAAAATGTGTTACTTTTGTCATTATGTTCTACGTATGGAAATGAAAGATGGCTGTAAATGACTGGTGTAAACATTACTCTGGATTTATTTATTATTTCAGTTACATGAAGTAAAGTTCTGTTTTGTAACAATATGCAAAAGCAGCAAAGGAGATTTCTTCTAGTTGGGAAATAAATCTCACCGTTTTGGGAGTCTTTATGCTTGACATGTTCCGCAGTGTGTGTGTGTGTGTGTGTGTGTGTGTGTGTGTTTTGATTCTTACATTCCAGTTTTGTTTAGATATTTTTCTCTCATTACTTAGTGGAAAAAGTGCTGAAATTTTTACTCAAGTTTAAGTGCACTCATTCGTCTAAATAGACCCTCTGGCACAAGTTCAAGCTGAAATTTAAAATCGTTCAACACCAAATAGCTAATAGCTAGCTGTTAGATTACAGATATAAAGCGTACGGTGCAGCAGATAGAAAACAGCGACAGGTACGAGGTCTCGTTCTCACCGTCACGGCTGTTAAAGTTTAGATTCATGATGGCGTCTGATGCCGAGCGGTAATCTTATAACTTTACAAAAAGTGATGTTTGGAAATGTAGCAAGTAGAACGTAGAGATTTTTCATTTGAAATTAAGTTAAAATCAAAAGTATTAGATGTAAGGAAAAACCTCAAAGTATCAATGAGTGCCAAAAACATAATCGAGCTTAATATGCATCTCTTTTTTTTTTTTTTTTTTAAATAAACACACAAAAATTCCAATCTTCGGCGCAGAAAAACAGATATTTCACCAAAAAAAGGAGCTTTATTAAATTGAATACACTCAGTTTAATACAATTCCATTTAACTTGTGGCTATTTCAAGTAAAGCCATAAAAGCTTTATAAAAACAGACAGACGAAAAGGGAAAACAGGGATTTTTAGAAAAAACAGAAAAACATTTAAACAGAAAAAAAACAAAAACAAAACAAAGAAAAGACTTTACATGATACAGCAGACGAGGAGCGTGGTCACATTGCGCTTTCCCTCCTCACGAGTTAAAAAAAGGGAGAGAGAGAGAGAGAAAAGACGGACAGACAGATGAAAGTGTACAGTTCTGAGGGTTCAGTCCGTGAACGTCGGAGTTGGCGACCGAGCGTCCGGCCGTCTGCGAGTGCAGTCCGGTGTGTTGGTGAGCTAGCGGGCGGAGGACGTGGTGGTGGTGGTGGCTGTGCTTTTGCAGGCCGCTAGTTTCTCCACCATGCTGCGGGCGTAGCGCAGGCGCGAGGCGAGCTCCTTACAGCAGCCGTACTCCTCGATCAGACTCATCTTGTAGGTGCAGAAGTCGCGTCGCTCGTTGATGTACGTCACGGCACCCATGAGGGGGCACAGGATCAGCTTCGTGTGGTCCTGCGACGATATTATTAAATATATTTAATAAACTCGTGTAGTACCAACTCTCAAACACAATAAAGACAGAGAAGAAATGTTTTGAAATTGTTCCTTACAGAGTCGAAACTCAGACACATCAATGCACCTTAAATCTTTTAATATGACTCTTATTGAATTAAATCATATCGGCACCGAACTGAATCGAATCGTACTGGATCAGTAGAGAATTGAGGGTGAATTGAATCATATCGGGGCTGAATCGAGTCGAACTCAATCGAATCTGTAGTGAATTCAGGGGGCAATGAATTAGATCATTTGAATCATTTGACTGAATCAAGTTGAATCATATCAGATCAACAGTGAATTGAGGGTGAACTGAATCATATCGGGGCTGAATCGAGTTGAATCGAATCGAATCAGTAGTGAATTGAATCATTATTTGTTTAACTGTATCGTATCGTCTGAAACGAGACTCAAACCCGTACTCTCAGCTATTAACTGTGGAGAGAGTAATCCCGACACACACCCATGTTGATTTTTTCTTTCAGTACAAACCTGGAAGAAGTTGATCTGCACCGTGCCGTTGCTGAGGTGGAGCACGATGGCGCTCTTCGTGCGGAACCAGTGGCGCAGGTAGGGCAGGCGTGCGAGCTCGTCTCCGTCGCGCGGCGTTATGTTAGCGCCCGCCTTCAACAAGTGCTCGCTCATGTAGTTCCTGAAGTACTTGAGCAGCGTGATCTAGAGGACGGAGAGAGGGCTGTGAGTGCGGGTCAGTGATGAACTCAGGGAGGAAGAATCATCACTCGGGTGTGTGCTGTTACAGGAAATGAATCAGTCATGGGGAGGCGTGATGAAGCGGAGAGTACAGCGTACCTTTTTCGAGAGAGCGGCGGGGTAGGAGCGCACGCTGAGGTAAGACTCCGCCCCCCCGCGGTCGATGTACTGCAGGCTGTCTCCGTCCTCGTACATGATCAGGCGGGTGGAGTCGTTGAACAAGACGCCGACGCTGTTGTCACACAGCTGATACCCTGCAGCGGGGGAGAGGACGCCGCGTTCAGCTCAACAGTTTCTCAAAGTTGTGTTCAGAACAGTGTGAACTGAGCATGGAGGGATGGAGGGATGGATGGAGGGATGGAGGGAGGGATGGAGGGATAAAAGCGGTCTTTGTAAATATTAAACAGAATGTACTCAGAATGCAGTTCGCCCAGGACATGTCTGGCTTTACAGTATTCCCATCTATAAAAAAATAGAAAATAGCAAAATGGCTGCTAATATTATGAGCCATGAATTATTATTATTTTTTTTCCAGCAAGTGCTTCTCTCGTCACGTCACACACACACAGTGTTTATTCCGCCTGAACGGAACCCTGGTGTGTTCTCCTCTATAGTCAGGCGAGAACACGCTCGTGAAGCCACACTTCTGAGCGAATGCGACGTGCCGCGTGTGTCGTATTGCGTCGCGGCGTTTACGTGTGAGCTGCAGCGCTGCAGGAACGCCGTGTGTGCTGGAGATTTGGACGAACCGAAGGAGAAAAACAAAAACACTAGACGCCTCACAAAATCTCTTTAAACTACTATTTCTAGAATTATCTAATGGTTGACTGAGCACCAGCTCCGTGTTCTCTGTGTTCTCTGTCTCTCTAACGCACGCTTTGTAAAGATTTGTTTACGTTTTCTGACTGAGAGTTTTACGAGGACCTTGAACCCTACGTGCAGCATGAAACCGAACCGAAAGAATCGATTCCGCCGCGGTTCTGATTCAAACAGAGTAACACTGGCTACGTTTACGTGTGCGTCAGTATTCCGATATTAATTGGAATTTGCCGATATTCTAATTAGTATTGATTCGTGTAAACGCCGCAATCCGATTCAGATTAAGACAAATACTCCTACAAGACAAGATTCCCCAAATTCCGATTCCCGTCCCTGGAATATGCCTGTTTTAATCGGAAATGTGTTGCATGTAAATGCCTTATTCCACCTTAATCCACTGAGAGGAGATGTACACGCAGCTCAGCACGCAGGGAATTGTGGGTGCTAACAGATACACAGCTGTAGGCTCGGTATTCAGGAGCAGCGACTCAGGCAAACTCACAACATCCAAACCACGAGGCAGGACCATCAGGTGATACAGATGATGCACTGCCTATTGGTGTGTGTGTGTGTGTGTGTTTACCTAGTCCATATTTATCAGAGTAATCGACCCATTTGCTGATCCAGAAGATGGGGATGCAGGCCGGATCCTCGGCTTCCTCTGTTAGAAAAAGAAGAACGATCACCATCATGTTTAAACGCGCGGATTTAGAAAAGAAAACGGATTTAAATTCCGCCTAGGCGCGTGAACCCGGATCGTTTGGAGCAGGCGTGAAGCCGTTACCTTGCCGTATGAGCTCCCTCTCGGACGGCCTGGCGGTGTTTACGCTCGTCAGCTGCTGCAGCATGTCGATCAGGTGGCAGTCGGGCTGTTCGGATCCGTCCCTGGATCAGGAATAACGGGTTAGGATCGGCTTTAGAGCGCTTGGAAGAAAACAGGAGGAGGTTTCGAGCAAAAAAAAAAAAAAAGAGAGAGAGAGAAATGCAGAAGCAACTCCTCCCCTCAACTCTGACCTTTGTGGAGGCTCCTCTTTCAGCGGCTGCTCCACCTTCCCCATTTTCTCAATCGGACTGTCGGTGTCTGGAGGGAAAAATCACAAGAACACAAACGAGTTCAGTCTCGAGCTCGGCGTGTTTTTACTTTACGCTCAAGAACAGCGAGCAAATCGGTACAGCGGCGTGACAGCTTTACGCCAGAGTAAAACTAATTTATTACGATACTCTGAAACATCACTGTACGGAGGTCTCTGGTGTGTGTGTGTGTGTGTGTGTGTGTGTTTGTGTACCTTTATTAAAAGCAGACAGAGGTTTGCGATGCAGGCCGGCCTCCAGGCTGGAGGGGGCGATGGAGAACCTCGGCGGTACGGTCAGGCAGGACGTCGGGAGTCTCAGAGGAACGTAACCCGAGGTGAAGAACTCGTCTGCGAGCAGGTCGGCGACGGAGGGGCGGAGCGTGGGGTCGGCGTGCAGCATCCGCCGGATGAGCGCCGTAGCCACGGGGTTAATGTGCTGTAGAGGGAGTGAGTGAGAACAAGACTTTTATTCCAGGATACAAGACATCTCCTAAAAACACACAGCGGGCAAAAATATCTTCTAAAAAGCTTTATAAATTTTTTTTTTTTTTTTTAACACATTAAGAGTACATCTTACCACTGCACCCTACTGATCATCATAATAAAAATGAAAGCTAATAATAAATAAAAAGCTATTAATAAGCGTAAGGTTAGGCTGTAAACGCTGTGGTTAGCTGGATGTTTGCGGGACACCGCGGGACGCTCACCCTGGGAATGGTGTACTCGTTCTTCTTGATGCGGACGTACGTCTCCTTCAGGCACGACGTCTCGAACGGCGGCTTCCCGACCAGCAGCGTGTACCTAACGTCCGACACAGCGTTGCACATCAGAGCCTGTTTCCTGAGCAAATCGTGTGTCTGTGTGTGTGTGTGTATGTGTGTTACGTACAGAATGCAGCCCAGGGACCAGACGTCCACCTCGAAGCTGTGACCCTTCTTGCACAGCACCTCGGGGGCGATGTAGTTCGGCGTTCCACACAGCGTCTTCTTCCTCTCGCCGTCAAACTCGATCTTCGTGGCCAAACCGAAGTCGCCTGAGACGAGAGGTTTATATTTTATAGTGAATAACTAATTATTTATGCCACAGCGCTGTCTAATTCTCCATCCTGATTGGTCAGAAAAGTCTGATTTACGTTGTAATTTATTCGTCTAGCTGTTGGAGTTAAGGAGGTACATAATTACGGCTCGCATCACGTTTCCTCGACATCGTTTCACGCCTGGTTTTTGGTTAAAGTGACGATTTTTAAAGCCGGACAAAATATATCGAAATTATCGAAATGTAAATATCGCGATACGCATAACGCAAGGGCTTACGATAAGGGAATGATTTTAATTCTTCAAAAAAATGAGGAAGAGTCAAAGTTTTAGGGCGTCGTAGCCAGCAGAGAATGCTTTCTCTTCCTCAAAAGAACATGAGATATTAGTTTTTAAATATATATAAATATAATTTAAATTGATTTTACACACTTACAGCATTGTATCGTGTACAGTTTAGAAATGAAACGCTGCACTTCTAAAAGAATCTCTCACTTGAATAAGCAGAGAAGCGTATTTTATAAGTCAGTACTATAACGACTCGGACCTTCAGGACAGTCGGTTTGTTGAGGATTCGTGTAAAAACGCAGAGTAAACCTCCAGGCTCACCAATCTTAACCTCCATGTCATCGTTCAGGAACAGGTTGCCCAGTTTGAGGTCGCGGTGGATGACTCTGTTGTTGTGGAGGTAGTGGACGCCCTGGATGGTCTGACGCATGAAGTATCTCGCCTCGGGCTCCGTCACGGCCTTCCTGCGCTTGTGCAGCTCCAGCAGGGACTGCGACATCAACCGCAAAACCACAGGTCACGGGTAAACATCAGATCACAACAACGATCAGGCACTTTAACAAAATATTCACTGGGGAATTTTTTTTTTTTTTTTTTAATAAGATGTTCTGGTGAAGTTTAAAAACAAAAGAAGCTGAGATTATGAAATTACACCTTCATTAATGTTTAATTTTTCTTCTTCTTTCTTGATATTGATCCCCAAAAGGTTTATAAGGGATAAAAGGAGATAAGCACATTCTATAAACAAATTAAATCATTCATTATCAAATAAAAATGATTTAAAAAGTGATATTCAAACAAAAATATAAGTTTTCAGACAAGTTTTAACTGCATCATAAAAAAATCTAATTAAAAATAAACAAATAAGAAAGAATTATATCTACAACAAAAAAAAGAAAAATATATATATAAATATATCAAATTAATTTAAAGGAGAAAAAATAATATTTATATAAAAAATGCGTGTTTATTTCATTCCATTCAAACGCTGTGGCGGTGACGTCACATCCGGTCGTTTAAAATCCACTGCACACAGACGCCAGGTGCAAAAAGTTTTTAAACACAATCCACATCGGGGTGAAAAAAAACTTGTATATAATACAAAAAAACATTTAAACTATTCATACTTTTAAAAAAAAAACATTGTCATATTACATATTAAGCCGTAAAAAGCCCTAAACTGTCAGTTTTATAGTTTATATTGTTTATAATGTTGAGTGTTTGGTGTTAGCTAGGCTAGCTGTAGCTGAGCAGCTCGACCGTTAGCTGAAGGAGTTAGCAAGCTAGTTAGCTAGCAAGAGAGAAGCTAGACGAGGTAAGTTGGGTAAATATGTTGAATTAAATACTCCAGAAGGATGTAAGAGTGGTGAGTAATGGTTTTAAAGGATGATAATGAGGTGAAAAGTGAATAAAAGTGCAGAAGTCTGAACTTTACAGTGTTAATAACACACAGCTGTGCGGAGATGGATATAATACAGTGCACTATAGTGTAGTGTGATGAGTTATAACGCATTATAACGCATTATAGTGTAGTATAATGCATTGTAGTGTAGTATAGTGTAGTATAGTGCACTGTAGTGTGTGTTTTCAGCTCAGAGCTCACTCTTCTCCTGCAGATCTCCAGCACGACGAACACGAAGTCCTCGTCCTCGAAGAAGCCGTGGAAGCCGACGACATGCGGGTTGTCCAGGCTCTTGTGGATGGCGATCTCGGTGCTCATCTTCTCCTTCTGGTGCGGCTTCATGAGCAGGGACTTGGGCACGACCTTCCCCGCGAACACCTCCTTGGTGTCCATGTCGGTGATCTCGTAGCACTTGGCGAAGCCGCCTTTGCCCAGGAAGCGGCCCCGCATGTAGCGCTTCATGCTGCGCGGATCCACCAGGATGTCCGGGATCTCCTTCAGAGGAGCAGACTTGGGGTCGACGTGTGATGAAGGCTTCACCGCCTTCGCCATGCCAGCGCTCATGTCTGTGTCTCTCAGCCCGCAGGAGTCGGCGTTGGGTCGGACAGCAGCGCGGAGCTCCACAAAGCGTCAGATTCGAATAAAAACTCCAACTGAAACTCTGCTTTCTAAACAAATATATACACACCTACAGCCCAGAACCATGTAGACCTACACGAACACAACGCCACCGCTATCTAAGCCGAAATAAAATAATAATAAACGTGCAAAAGTGTAAAACTGGGTAGTGTGCTTCTTCCTGACGCTCGGCACTGACACTCTGACCACTGCATCATTTTTAAATTCTGCCCTGTTCGTTAGCGCCGCCTCTGATTGGCTCGCACACTAGCGCCGCCTCTGATTGGCTCTCGCGTTGCCATCGCATCTGATTGGCTCGCCCGATTTGAAATTCCAGGCTAGTACAGCAAAGGATCATGGGACAACATGGCGACGTTGTGCTTTATATTAAAAGTCCTGAGCGCATGCTAAAGAATCGACGCGACGACTATTTTTAATAAATAAAAAAAATTAAAATATTTTCCTCATCCTACAAGCATGTGATTTTAGGTTATTATATCAAGGTTCATTACTCAAATGATCCCTGGTTTCATTATTATTATATTATTATTCGTTCTATTTTTATGTACATTTCATATTCATAAACGCAAATTTATAAACAGCGAGCCTCTTTTTATTTATTTATTTTTTTTTTACAGTGTTTGAGATGTAATGTCAAAATCCAAAAACAAGAAAGCAACCAAAACAGTATCAATATGCTCTTAGCTTAACATTTTCATATAAAAGTGCTGAATGGTGCTTATGTACCTTCACAAGTTTATCTTTCTATAGTACAGTTATTTAATATATATCTGATGGCTATGTATCCTCTATTTTTTATTCTTTTTTGTGAAATTAGTTTATTATTTTCCCGTAACTAAACATCCCAGACAAAACGGAGACTTTAATCCCGTCAATCATAATCATAAGCGAAGAACTTTGAGGGCAAAGAAAACTGAAGCGTGAATGAAAAGAAAACAAAATTATGAGTAAAAAACATCAGCGTGAGTTAACCAAATAAAACACAAAGTTGTTTTTATTATTTTGTGTTCTATTTGTTAGTTTTTTCGATATTTTTTAAATTGTGTATTCAGTTCTATGATTCGCGTTTATTATTATTATTATTATTATTTTACAACCACGATACTTATGCCGTGAAATTGACGCCATAGACGACTGTAAACTGGACGACAGGAGAAGATGAAACTGCACGTAGTGGTGGGATTTTCTTCCAGTTTTTCGGGAACTGATTGCAGGTGGGGACTAAAGTAGTGAGCGGGGAACTGAGGAAACGTTGGACCTCATGTGCAGCAGAATCGTTCAAGATAAACACTTGGATTTGTTGCTTCTTTACAGCTCCGTACCTAATGTATAGAATTTCAGACGTCACTGAAATCGTGACTCTGCGTCGAGGACGTGTGTAGATAATAAACGATCACCTGACACTTTCGTTCACTAGCTCTGTATAAAATAAACCTATTTACGTTTTTAAAATAACCCTATTTACGACGTGTTCTGAATAAGACGAGGAGTGCGTGGAGGACGTACCGAGTGTGTGTGAGTGTGTGTGTGTGTGTGTGTGTGTGAGTGTGTGTGTGTGTGTCGTATAAACAGCTGTCTCTGTCTCGACTCATGAATTATCTTGTTGTCTATTTTGTTGTTTCACCACTTTAGAGCTCACGACTTCCTCCATTTCTTCCCCCAGATACACACACACACCTTCACCGCCCTGTACGACTTCTCCTCAGGTACACACACTCACACACACTCACACACACACTCACACACAAACACACTCACACACACACTATGCACTTAAATACTCAGGTACTCATCACAATCGGCTCTGAAATAGATTGCTTTAGAAGGAAAGTAATTTTAGTGCATGAATGAAGATGTCTCAGTTTTACACACACACACACACACACACACACACACACACACACACACACACACACACACAGCTCTGAAGCTCAGTGCTGATTGTACAGTTTACTTCAGCTTCATTTCAACAAATGACATTTTCATACAAAATGACACCATCGTGCTGATGTCCATCAACATTCCTTTAATTAAATTGTTATTAATTAATTCGTAATGACAATAACGAACACAAAACAGCTTTAATTAAAGTTCAGAGAAATACAGAAATAGATACGCAGATTTAAAGTCTAATATATTTTTGATAAAGTGTAGTTGCTCCAGTTTGGCGTAAATGTCCACGCCACCAACTTTCACATCACACACGAATGGTTTATTCGCCGAGAACAGAAGGATTTCTCTTGCTGTAAATACGATAAAAATATCAATTACAGTTATGTGTGTAATTACAGGCTTTTAAAATATGTACAAAGATTGTAATATGCATCGTAAGTATCAGATACGTTGAATTCTCATGTCTGATTGGTCAGAAAGTACTGATTCATTTCCTGTAACTAAAACAATCACTGATGTGGTGAAGATTTCTGTAAGGATGTAACATGTAAGGAAGGAGTCTCCAGTGTCAGCGCTTCGTAACAGTCAGAGGTGAAGCTGTAGCTGTGCGTTTCTTCAGGACGGAGGAGTTTATGATGCTGAAAATAAACCAGCAGAAACTTCAGAAAGGTATAAAAGTATGTTTACTCTTTCACATACACATCATTTACTTTTCTGCAGTTCTGTAACACTGGCACATAAAGAGTCAGTGGTGTAGAAAGGTCAGAGGTCAGAGGTCAGACTGAGTTCTGCGCCACCGGAAGTGCGTCAGCGTGAGGCGTTAGTGCAGGTTACCGGTGGAGGTTTTTGATTAAGACAGAACGCAGCTGCTGTTTTTCCTCATGTTGGCTTTCTCATCGCCGCAGTCCCTCCCGCAGGTCTGTCTGCGCCTGCGCAGTGCCGGGCTCACGCGGCTGGGCAGGTCGGCTCGCGCGAGCAGCTCTCGGAACACCGCGGCGACGTTCTCGCCGGTGCGCGCGGACGCGCTCACGAACCCCGCGCGCCACTCCTCCTCCACGGCGCGCATGGTGCGCGCGCTCTCGGCGCGGCTGCGGCTCGCCAGGTCCGCCTTGCTCTCCACCACCGTGATGGCGTCGAACGCGTCGCCCTTGATCTCCAGGATCTCGTCCCGCAGGCGCCGCGCCTCCTCCAGCGAGCCGCGATCACGCGCCGCGTACACGAGCGCGAAGGCGTCGCCGGTGCGAATGCGCAGCGCGCGCATGGCCGGGAACGCGTAGCTGCCGCTCGTGTCCAGGATCTCCAGGCGCAGGCGCGCGGCGCCGTCCAGGTCGCACTCGAGCGCGTGCAGCTCCTCCACGGTGCGCGCGTGCCGCGGCTCGAAGCGGTCGTGCAGGAAGCGCGCGATCAGCGCCGTCTTTCCCACACCCGCGGCGCCCAGGAACACGATCCGCGCCGTGCGCCGCTCCGGGACCGACAGCGACGATGACGTCATCACGCCACTACGCCGTGCGCTGAGTGAACGCCAGGTGCTGCAGGAGAAACGCTCTCGCGCGCTTTATATTAACCCGAACAGTGTCCGCGCGCACAGCCGTGGCCAATAGGGTGCCTGGGGTTGGTGACGTCACACCTGTCTCTAGGTGAACCGTGAACAGAGGCTCCTCCTACATCAACACCTGCTGAGTGGCAGAGCGCCTTTATTTATTTATTTATTTATTTATTTAACGTGAGAGACGCAGAATCACGCAGAAGGTGCAGAATCACGTATCAATCAGGTGTAGAAACACATTAAACTACATTTTTACATTTTTATTTTTTTTCCCCTGTATTAAGAATTAAATCCCTGAGTTAGTGAAGTTCATTCAGGTCCGTGTTTAGAAGTTCACTGCACAGGAACTGACCAAAATATTAACTATTTTTTAATTTTATACTGAAAAATGGCATTAAATATTTTTTATAACAGTGCATGGCATTTTCCTGATTAAACAATAAATAGATTATATTCCAAAAAAAACATTATCTACATGATTTCTATTTCTATTTCTATAGAGTTTATGTGAATTAGGTTAAAGGTGCAGCGTCTGAGATTCTGAGGGAAAAGTAATCGCTTTCAGAGAGATCGAACTCGCAGTCGACCATGATGGCAGAACATTGGTCATGATGTGAGCGCATCTATAGATTCCATGTTCTACTGAAGTTCCTGTTAAGCAGCTAACTCTGCAGCGTAGCCTAACTAGCTAGAATGCTAGCATCAAATGTTTAACTAGCATCACTGTAAAACAAACAAAAACTTGTGGTTTGAGTAGAACATTGGATGAAATCTTTGCTCTGAAAGCGTCTACTTTTTCCTGGGAATCTCAGATGCTTCACCTTTGACCTGCATTTTTGAGAATTGTTTTTAAAATCTCAAAACCGTAACAGGTCAAAACCAAGAAAAAAAAAAAACAGGACATTTTTCACATCAGAATAACGAACAGTCTTAATCTTTGTGTGTTTGTTCACATGAGATATGAGTTAATCACTGAGCTGATCTGTGAAGAGGCCTGTTAGTGAATTTGTGTTTTCAGCACACACACACACACACACACACACACACACACACACACACACACACAGAGTGAATTAAATTAGAAACCATGAAGATAGCTTTGGACATCAGTTGCTATGATTGCTTTAGGACTGCAATTCCCACAAACAGTTTTGTACTTAGTCTCCATCAGGATGGGTCCCTTTGAGTCTGGTTCCTCTCAGGGTTTCTTCCTCATATCGTCTCAGGGAGATTTTCCTCACCACCGTCACCTCTGGCTTCTCATTAGGAATAAATTTATACATTTAAAATGTATATCCTGAATTTATATATTTCTGTAAAGCTGCTTTGTGACAAAGTCTATTGTTAAAAGCGCTATACAAATAATGAATTGAATTGAATTAGTGTTTTCATCTCTCTCTCACACACACACACACTTTTCGAAGTGTGTTTTCAGATTACATGCTTTATTTATGATAACTCGTCGCATTCGTTGTACGCTCTCAGAATCCACGTTTTTGACTCGAACATGAGAGAAGAACAACAGCCTGAGTGTCAGCGTGTCTCTCTGCACGTTCCTCTCGCTCTCTCCAGTAGGATAAAGGTCGAGAGCCTCTTACTGATGAATTCATGAATGAAGCTGTGTAAAAAATGGAAATTCACCAACGTAGCACGATTGTGCGTCGGCAGAAACCCGCATCCAAATATACACCTCTCACATAAACAGCAGCCCGTCTCCATGGTGGATCTGAGCTTTAAATAGCAACCCATTGTGATGGAGTCGTCTTTAATCGAAGTATTATCAACCATCACTGATAATAATAATCATAATAATAATCATAATAATAATATTGGTCAATAGTTAACATAATTAGGACACATCTATTTAGCCAGTTATCATTAAATCACTTAAACAATAACATTCATTTTTCTGGAATTAGGAAAGTTACAGGTCAAATTATAAAAATCTGTTTTATTTTTTTTTAAATAAACCTACCACTTTATATGACTTATTAATAATCATACAGTTTACATCTTTCTGAGTGGAAGTATAAGCAGAATAAATAAGAATAAGACTATTATTACACTTATATTACACTTCCACATGCAGAGGAAGCCATGCCGTATTTCTATTTACATAAATATCGTTAATAAATAATTGCTATAAAGATCAGCTATATTGGGTATTGGAATACATATTGTGATCTTTCTTTCCCATTGCATCAGTGGAGAGAAGCATTAGGATTCAATTAATATTAAGTAAATGCAGCTAACTGTCGTCATGGCAACGCAGAGTGACCTGAATACACCTCTGTCCTCTCCACCGAACAGCAACACAATACGAGCACGAAGGCCACGTTTGGTTTTGTTTATCTGCTCATACAAGTGTGTATTTACTACACACACACACACACACACACACACACACAGACACTCCATTGTGCATACAGTATGTGTTGGGAAAATCAATATTGAAATACATTTTTTCTAATTGCTCTGTTTTCCTTGAGTTCTGTCAGATGACACATCTCAGCATCATACCTGACGTCAGAGGTCAAAGGTTAAGAGGAAGTGAGCAAGAACCGTTTCCTGTGGAGCACCGAGACGTGCAGTTCTCTAGGTGTTCAAAAGACTGCATTTGTTGCATGTTGTTGTTGAGTAAGGAACAAAACACTCCTTAATCATTCTTTAATAAATAAAAAAAAAATGGAACTACTGACAAAAATCTGTGTGGTGTATGAGGAATAAAACACCGGGGGACATGCTGTTACAGGAAAATAATCAACAGCAGGGTGGTGTGATGAGGCCCTGAAGCAGAGTTACTGCTAGACTGTTAGAAAGTTGATTATTTTCCTACAACAGCACATCCAAAATGTGTTTTATTCCTCTTACACCCCAACCATTTATTAAAAAAAAAACAACATATACTTTTTTAAATATCCATTTATGGTTATATTTAATGTGGTGTAACGTCTAAAACAAGTTAGTTCCTGTTATCACTTATGTCGTTTCCTCAGCAGCTTCATTCTTCTTTCTTGAAGTTAATAATAATAAAATAATGCAGTGTAAAGTGTACTTCCTGTGTCCTTAGCCACTTTCCCCCTAAGAAAATAGGACAGAGATTGAGAGTTTAGTTTACGACACTGATTCAATTCATCAGCTCATTAACAAGGGATAAATTCTGTGTGCTAGAAATAAGCAAACTTCAGGAAAATCTTCGTCCATCTGACTCGTGTGTGGGGAATTAGAATATATATGAGGACCTGTAATGTGTGTGTGTGTGTGTGTGTGTGTTTAGCAGAACGGAAGAGTCACACTGACCCTGCGTTGTTTAATCCTCTGGGATTACGGTTCAGATGAGACGTCCTTTCGTTCTCTCGCTTGCCATCTTGCCATAACAACAAGTGTCCCTGTGCCATGACGTAAAAACCGTTTGGACCCTCACATCCTCCACTAATGTCACCACCATCCAGCGTCCTGTGTGTTCAGAGTGCTTTTTTTTGGAAAAGACACTGTGAACTCATAAGAAAGGTGGGTTTTTTTGGTTAAATTTAAGGGAAGGGGATTCATTGGTGCTGATGTTTTTAGTCTAGATCTGGGTTTAGTCAAATAATTACAGGACACATTCTTGTCGTTGTTATGAGATATGAAACCTGCACTGTAAGATATTAAACTTACAAACAAAAGTTCACCTGCTGCCTTAAAATCACAAGTAAACTCAACTCAACTTTTGCTCTCAAACTCAAAGTCAGGACAATGGATTAGTTTAAGTTTAATTTTTAAGACTTATAATTATATAATGTGAGTTCAATATCCAAAACTTGTCATGACAATTGGAGTTAAAGTGAAGAAACAAGTTCACATAACTTAATGGAGCTGTCATGTTTTCCAGTGTGGGGAAAACTTCTAAAAATCTGTATTATATGTTTTTAAAGGCAGATCTTACCCCTAGCAAGTTCAAAACTAAAGGCAAAAATGTCAATTTATTCTCAAATATACATGAAATTCATATTCAAATACTTCCAAGCTTCCACGTCAGCTTCCAGGCTCCATGGAATTATGCCTTATTATTTGAATTATAGGTCAAAAAAAAATACAGAGCTATATTATGTTATGAAACTGCACGTATGTGATCATTTAGGTATCGTATGAAGCTCAACCTCCGGCTAGATGCTTCCCTTCCCTGATAACTTCCACAGCGTCAGAGCTCCAGGGCATCATTTCAGAAGTAAACTTTAGATTCCAAACATGTCTGGGCTGGAATTATTGGAAATTGTTCAGAAATTTGATAGTGTACAGTTTTAATTCTTGGCTTAACTTTTTTTTTATTAAGCAGTTCAACAGTTTCCACTGTCTGTCATTTTTTCCGTTAAAAAATTGTTTGTAAATGTAATCTGAATTAGAAAGGAACTTCACATGAATGTTTGCATGTTTTCCTATGACACTTTAATACATTTATTTGTATAATTTATATATATAACACTATTGAGGAGATGCTTTTACTGAATAAAAGGGTTTTGATTGAAACTTATTTAATTTGTTATTTAACCAATAAATGCAAACACATCAAATATAAAAGAAATGACAAAAATTAAGAAATTTTCCCTCATGCCTCAGGAATATATCACTTATTATTGTGATTATTTGCCTTTTCATTTATTCATTTTTGGCACAAAATGGAGTTTATACTTCACAGGAATAAACCAGATCATAAAATCAGACATCATGCATCGAGCATGATAACAGTTCAATTACATTCCAGAATTTAACCGACATTATAGAGCGTAAAATATATAAATATAAATATAATTTTGTTATAGAATATCTATACATTGAAGAGTTAAACAAGTTAACAAACAAAACGAACCTTGTTAACAACAATTTTTCACACATCTCAACATCTAGTTATCGATTACTTTTGCCTGGCATCTCCAGTCGCGGGAAATTTGTCATGGCTGTCCGGGAAGACGTTTATCGACTTCACAGATTTACAATATTGTTCTTAAGTGAATTATAAATGACATTTTTGACCAAGGTGTCATGATTCTAGTTAGGTAGAACAACTTTTTCAGGCAGGTATTTGCCTGGTTTTCTTTCGCGCTACGCTTTAAAGCTTGTCTTTAGCTGTTAGCTAGCTAGTAAACTCAGCCAAGCGCCTCAGCTATGGTCGTGTCCTGATTTGCGCCGTGCTCCCTTTGTAAGTGCGCTACGTAGGGTGTGACGTGGTAGCGTTTAGGGCGCTGTGTGTAGGGCACTAGGTGTCTAACTGGGAGTTAATTTGGGACGTAGCCCAGAAGGAAAACCATATCAGTTACACATTTTCTTTTAAATTGTTTTTGTCTATTACAGGAAAAATAGTCAGAATGTCCGAGGAAAGTCTCACGAGCCAAGATAAAGAAGAAGTAAGTGTTTTAAATTTTGTAATAAGTTAAAATGTTTTTTTGAAGATTCTGACAGGTAGTGGTGAGTCATTCGCGAATGAATCGGTTCATTGAATCGGTTCTTTCAGGTGAAGTCTGACAGTCGACTCAGAATTGATGAATGTAGAGTAAGATTTCATGAAACAATATCAGCCCTAATTACGCAAAGATGTATATAAGTATAATGTATAAATAGTCAAAACAACACCATCTTTATACGATTTAAAGAAAAAAATATCAGAGCTGAAAGAATCGGCTCTTATTGTTGATCTGAGTCAAATGATCCGACTCACTATCTGTGTACATGCAGCCTAATAATCCGTCAATAATCAGAATCATAGTGTTATATATACATTTCTAACAAAATAAGTAAAAACCCTTATTGATTATTTGTAGTAAAACCACATGTGAGGAGTATTAGCACGTGTAGAAAACCTTATGAACAAAGTCCCTGGGGGTGCCAATAATTTTGACACGTGGTTTTATAGTGTATAGTGTATAAATATATAATAATAATATGCTTAGGGGTTTGGGATAACTGATTGGTTTGCAGAATGAAAAAAAAACCTTATCGAAAAGAAATATTAAGTAAGTTATATATATAGTGATGTATCGACTCATCCGTGGCTTCAGTGCACTTTATTTATTATTTATTATTATTTATATTTTCTTACAGCTGAAGAGGCGACTGGAGCTGCTGCAGAAAGAGTACGAGAGAACGGCACAGAGATTACAGGCACGTCTGGAACTGTAGCGCATAAAAATATAACCTCATGATTGTCCAGTCGTAGATCTTATCTCGTTTAAACTCATGTTAAATGTTGAGACACATTTTACTAACAGAAGACGGAATTAAAAAAAGGAAATTAAACTTGTAGAATGTGTAAGTTGTAAAGGAATTCCTTAGTGTTCTTAATGAGCCACATGATAAGGTTATGAGTACACACTCACTGATTCATTTTCCTGAATACTGAAATTTGAAAAGATGATCAAGATGAGTTTTATTTTATTGTTTGTATGAGTGAGTGAGTGTTAGAGTGTGAGTGTGAGTGTGTGTATGAGTGTGAGTGTGAGTGTGTGTATGAGTGTGAGTGTGTGTGAGTGTGAGTATGAGTGTGAGTGTGTGTGAGTGTGAGTATGAGTGAGTGAGTATGAGTGTGTGAGTGTGAGTGTGTGTATGAGTGTGAGTATGAGTGTGAGTGTGTGTGTGAGTGTGAGTGTGTGTATGAGTGTGTGTATGAGTGTGTGTATGAGTGTGTGTGTGAGTGTGTGTGTGAGTGTGTGTGTGTGAGTATGTGTGAGTATGTGTGTGTATGAGTGTGAGTGTGAGTATGAGCGTGAGTGTGTGTATGAGTGAGTGAGTATGAGTGTGAGTGTGAGTGTGTGTATGAGTGTGAGTATGAGTGTGAGTGTGTGTGTGTGTGTGAGTGTGAGTGTGTGTATGAGTGTGTGTATGAGTGTGTGTGTGAGTGTGTGTGTGAGTGTGTGTGTGTGTGAGTATGTGTGAGTATGTGTGAGTATGTGTGTGTATGAGTGTGAGTGTGAGTATGAGCGTGAGTGTGTGTATGAGTGAGTGAGTATGAGTGTGAGTGTGAGTGTGTGTATGAGTGTGAGTGTGAGTGTGTGTATGAGTGAGTGAGTATGAGTGTGAGTGTGAGTGTGTGTATGAGTGTGAGTATGAGTGTGTGTATGAGTGTGAGTGTGAGTGTGTGTATGAGTGTGTGTATGAGTGTGAGTGTGTGTGAGTGTGTGTGTGTGTGAGTATGTGTGAGTATGTGTGAGTATGAGTGTGAGTATGTGTGTGTATGAGTGTGAGTGTGTGTGAGTGTGTGTATGAGTGTGAGTATGAGTGTGAGTATGAGTGTGAGTGTGTGTGAGTATGTGTGAGTGTGAGTATGAGTGTGAGTATGTGTGAGTATGTGTGTGTGTGAGTGTGAGTATGAGTGTGAGTGTGTGTGTGAGCGTGAGTGTGTGTGAGTATGTGTGAGTATGAGTGTGAGTGTGTGTGAGTGTGTGTGAGTATGTGAGTATGAGTGTGTGTGTGAGTGTGTGTGTGTGAGTGTGTGTGTGTGTGAGTGTGTGAGTGTGTGTGTGTGTGTGAGTGTGTGTATGGTGGTCTGTGATGGACTGGCGTTTTGTCCCGGGTGTTTTCCCGCCTCACACTCAGCGTTCCCGGGACTGACTCCGGCTCCAGCGTGACCCTGACCAGGATAAAGTGCTTACTGTAGATGTTGTAAGCCACATGTACAGGTGTGTGATTGGTGTTGTGTGTGTGTGTGTGTGTGTGTGTGTGTGATTTGTGTTGTGTGTGTGTGTGTGTGTTAGCGTGCTGAGCGGAGGGAGGCGGTACGAAAGCATGTCCAGAGCACAATCTCGGAGCAAAACCGGCTGCTGCTCAGCAACACGTCAGCCACATGGGAACAAAGCTCTTCTTCTTCCCCGGAGCAGCTTTCTAACCGGAATGTTCCTTCAGACACGAGTAAGTGTCCTCACACGACAAGTGTTAAACAAGATCTCTCTCTCTCTCACACACACACACACACACACACACACACACACACGCACACACGCAATACATATTAGACGTTCTGAAAGAAAGAATGTGATGTTTACTGAGGTGAGATATTTATCTTGATGAAGTCTTCATTAAAGAATAATTCATCTGTATTGTACTGAATGTAGAAGTCTGAGAATTTAAAAAAAAACAAAAACAAAACAATGCCTTACTCTTTACGGTAAGGAATAACACACTTCGGGGAGTGCTGTTATAGGAAAATAATCAACAAAGCAGAGTCACTGTTAACACCTTGAAGCTGATTATTTGTTTTATTCCTCTTTGTCCATATTAACATTTGATTTATTGTATTAGTTAAAGAACAGCCTGGTGTACTTTTTATCCGTTTATAGTTATCGTGAAGCGCAAACCCCCTCTTTCCTAAAGATGTCGGAAAACTTCTCCGTTACAAAGCGTACACAGCGCTAACACTGGAGACTCCTTCCATAAATGTTAAATAAATAAACGTCTGCTTATCTTATTTCAACACCAGAATATTTTTTTGTACGTAGTTAAGAATAAAAATCGTTTATCAGGAACTGCACACATGGAGCTAATTTATTATTAATTGTTTTGATATGATGAGATTTGTTTTATTCAAAATAAATAAAAAATCCAGCTGATGTTTCTTTATACTGAGTATATTTAATATTTAATTCTTGAGCAGCTTCGCATCTGCGTTATTAAAATCCAAGTGGTTTGTTTACGTCTGTACATAAGATATGTTAATTTTTATGTTAATTTTATGTTAATTTTATGTTAATTTTTGGAGCCTGATCTTTCTTCTTATCTGTTTTTCCCTCAGATAAGAAAATTCCAGAAATCTTTTTCAGTATATAATTTGAAGATGATGATAAAGATGATGATAGCTACTTGTGTGTGTGTGTGTGTGTGTGTGTGTGTGTGTGTGTGTGTTTTTTTCTCAGCTAAGGTTCGTTTCCATCTTCCTGACGCCTCTCCGTTTTCCACGCTGGCGTGTACACGAAGCCCGTCTCGAGCTCACCGTCTCCGCTCCAAGCGCAGCCGTCTGCGTCTGCAGATCAGGGAGAGAGAGTCTGATACTGAAGAGAGTCAGGAAAAGACGAGAGAGGGAACGGAGGAGAGGTGGAGGGAAGAGCGAGGAGAGACGGCGAGCGAGAGTGAGTGGACCAGTGCGGAGAAGGATAAGGACGTGGAGAGAGGACGGACCGACGAGGAAAGGAAACAGGAAGAGGGGGATAGAGAGAAGACAGAAACATTGAAGAAAAATGAAGAAAATCTGACACCAGTAATTCACCAACCAGCAGCGGAGAGTTCCTCTGTCAACCAATCACCTCTAACGAAGCTGTTAGAAGTTAACGACCCTCCTGCTGACCAATCAGCTCTCAGAAATTCCCCGTCAACCTCCTACCAGTCCAGCGCCAGTGATCATTCCAACCCATCCAACGAAACATCGAGTCAGTCCTGCTCCAGGACCGTTAACGACGCAGAGAAGAGTCCAGGAAGCACCGAATTTTTAACTTCCTGCACCTTAATCGAAGGTTTGCCGTTTCCTGTTGAGTATTACGTTCGTACCACGAGGCGAATGGCGTCGGCTCACAGCTCTGTGGATCTGAACGCCGTGATCCAGAGCCAGCTCTCAAACGGGCGGGGCAGGCGAAGGTCAAGCAGAGGTCGCGTTACCTCACAACCCTCGTCCGAAAAACCTCCCGATAAAAGCGGACGTAAAAAACGAGGTCCGAGAGGACGGCGAGGACGCAGGAGAGCCCGCGAGTCCGATTCGTCCGGTCAGTCCGAGTCCCTCCTCCAATCTCCGTCTTCCCTTCCACAGGAAGAATCCGAGCCAATCCCGTCTCTCAAACCGGATTCTCAGCCTCACCTCAGCCGTGAGCTCTCGCCACATTCCGAAGTGTATCCGATTTTCAGGAAGAGGCGCGGACGGGCTGGCGTGTCTCATTCTCAAATTCCTGCAAGCGTTAATGGTAACTTCTTTATAAATCTTTTTTATATATAAATTTTTAAAATCATTTAAATATGATACACAACAAGGGTAAACGATACGATCAAAATATCATATCGCGATACTTGAAGATTTTTCTGCGATACTCAACACCTATCACGATATTAAGGTTTGATGAGAAACTTCTAGCAAAATGGACATTTTTTTAAAACTAAAAATGCAGCGTTAATGACTAATATAATTAATTATTGGATGCTGAAAAGGAAAACAAATTTAGAAAAATCTGTAAAAAAAAATTTAAGGATACAATTCAATACAAAATTATTTACATCAAATCAGCTGTAAGCAATCAGTTCATATTCGTAATAAAAATATTTATATATATGTATAAAAAAATGTTAAAAGATATCATGATATTGCAGAAAAGCATATATTAATAAAATCTACCATGATATCGATGTTATATGATCGTTAGGGCTGGAAACTATGGCGATATAATATCGTTATCGTGATAAATTAATTACAAGTATCACCTTTTTTTAAATAAGGTTATTCATTTATTTCTTTTTAAAAAAACAATTAAATTTCTGACGTTAAATGTTTCTGTTTGGAATATTTAAAATTGTAAAATATTTAAAATATTTTTTAAAAATCCTTTAATTATACCTTTAAAAAAAACAGATTTCTTCTCCTTTTCAGTACTAATTTATTTTTGTAGACATTAAATATTTTTTTTATCGTACATAAAAACATGTACTTTTTGTGAAAGTGTTCCCGCATCCTTCGTCGCGTATTTGTTGCTAACGTACGTGTAAATATGTGTTTGCGTGTGCTTCATTTCCAGATTCCTCACATCTTCTGCCTTCATTAACGTCTCTCGCTGAAGCGCTGAGAACGAAGGATTTCCGAAGCCTCAGCGGTCTGCTAACGAAATTCGACGTGCAGGATTTCCACCTACCGGACGAGGAGTTTGGCCAGCTGAAGCTGGAGCGGCTTTGCTCATCCTGCTCAAACGCTGAATCGGTCGCGTACAACGCGTGCTTCAGGAAGAACGGGAGTTCGAATATTCCCGAAGATGGACAAGTAGAAAATGAGAAGGTTGTTCTGGACCCATCACCATGCGGTGCTTCTTTAGAAAGTAGTCTTCCTCTGATGTTTACTGAGCGATCGCGGGCGGAGACGGGTAACGCCGACCAATCAGAACGTGCGATCACGAGCCAAACGCTCAATAAGACGCGAGAAACTGAAGATCTTTTGTATCGATCTATCACAAACCAAGCAGAAATGCTCCACAACAGAGACACACAGCAAATCAAGCCAAATGATCCTCACACACACTCAGCTAGCAGGAGTTTAATGCTAAACCTTAGCATGTCCTCAACCTCACACACCCAGACCGATCACAATACTTCTCTCATCTCACTGGGCGCGACCCCTAACGTGTTAACTGCATCCCCTTCCGCAGATCTCGCGCCTTTCCTCTTGTCTTCTGATCAGGGTGTCGCTTCAAAGCGATCCGAAGTAGAAGTGAATAACGGAACACCTGAAAACGAAAACGAAGAAGCCACCAACGTTTCAGTCAGCCCTAAAGTGCCGATACTGGGGCGTGATGTCTCCGAGCATACTTACAGCAGGAGTTACAGTTCTGACGTTCCGAAAATGAAGGTTGAAACACCTGAACCGGAGAACAACATCTTGATAAACGCTGAAGAGGAGATTCAAGGTTCTGATGAAAAAAGAGTGACGCAGGTGAACATGAGCACATGTGAAAAAAACACAGAAATTCCTAAACTGACAAACGAGGTCCTGATTTGCTCAGAAACAGAGAGCCAGCATCATATCATTTATACTCTTTCCCAAAATGGCTGCCCTCTTTCCCAAAATGACCCCCCTCTTTCCCAAAATGGCCGCCCTCTTTCTCAAAATGGCCGTCCTCTTTCTCAAAATGGCCGTCCTCTTTCTCAAAATGGCCGCCCTCTTTCCCAAAATGACCCCCCTCTTTCCCAAAATGGCCGCCCTCTTTCCCAAAATGATCCCCCTCTTTCCCAAAATGACCCCCCTCTTTCCCAAAATGATCCCCCTCTTTCCCAAAATGACCCCCCTCTTTCCCAAAATGACCCCCCTCTTTCCCAAAATGATCCCCCTCTTTCCCAAAATGGCTGCCCTCTTTCCCAAAATGACCCCCCTCTTTCCCAAAATGGCCGCCCTCTTTCCCAAAATGATCCCCCTCTTTCCCAAAATGACCCCCCTCTTTCCCAAAATGACCCCCCTCTTTCCCAAAATGATCCCCCTCTTTCCCAAAATGACCCCCCTCTTTCTCAAAATGACCCCCCTCTTTCCCAAAATGACCCCCCTCTTTCTCAAAATGACTGTCCAAATGAGCCTGCGTTGAAAATGAAGACTCCAGACACTGGTGAACTTTACTCCTTCTCTGAACTGGATTTTCCTTCCCAAACACCAACAAGCAAAACGTCACCATGTGGAGATATTGACGATGTGTTAAACAATGACACGTCTGCACTTCCTGGTGTCTCAGCCAATCAGAGCGGAGATAGTGAGGCTACTTTGAATTTAGTTAAAACCGGTCAAACACACACGCGAGATTCCCAGAGTCAACATGTGGAACTCCTTTCCTGTGGATCTCTCCGGAAAACTCATACGCTGAAGGTAATAATGTCTTTAGTAAGCGTCTTCCTTCTAGTGGTTGAAGGTTAAAGGAAACTCCACCAATTATTATTTTCCTAATTCAGCACCCCCCCTAGTGTGTTATTCCTTACAAAAAATCTGAGTATATCATATACGGTACATATCTACACAATATAGCCAATGTGTTGTGAAGTGTATAAAATTAAAGTGTGTATTTGTCTCCCTCTTCAGGCGCTGGACGCAGGGTGTGTGTTGGATGTGTGTTTGGTGCGATGGCCGTCTGATGACTGGTGTGTGTGTGTGGCCGGAGAGTGGAGTGTGTGTGTTTGGAAGCAGAAAGCTGGAGTACAGCAGTGGAGTCTTCTGTACACGTGGACCTTTACACAAGTAAACACACACACACACACACTTTTCCTTCTGACCTGTAATGCCAGTATTTATGATAATTTCTCTCTTAAATTATAATCAGCTACATCATTATGTTCTAATGTTGTCAGTCTTTAATATATTTCTGTTTTGGATCACTGAGTTACTGATTTAAGTAATAAATTCTTTCTAATTCGATATAAAGAGGATGTTTTCTGTCTCTGAGCTCTGAATGTGTTTATGTGCAGTCAGTGATCTCTCTTCAGGGGATTCCTGACTCTTCTGCTCTGCTGTGTGTGTGTTTGGGGAGGCTGGAGATCACAGAGGCAAGGTAACACACTCACACACACACACACACACACACACACACACACACACACACACAGAGAGACATAAACAAAAACACACATTTAGTCCAAATATCTACTGTGTGTTATCAAGTATCAAATATGTAATCATAATTGAATTGTTAAGGTGGATAGTAAATATTTGGTAATAAATTAATAAATTGAAATCACAGACTTAAATTACAGAGTTAGTTTGAGCTTGTTGGAGAGATATACAAACCCTTCTCCTGGATTTTTTTGACACTTTATGTTACGAGAATTGTGTACATGTTGTGTACAGCACAGTGTGTTTAAGCGTCAACTTTCAAATAATCACAACAGTGTAGAGATCAGCGAGGAGCGATAATAGGATCTTGTTTGATAGATTTAATTTTT
>NC_069735.1:685120-707620 GCF_027358585.1 Pangasianodon hypophthalmus
TAGTGGAAGTTATGTAGTGTATATAGTTATATATTGTATATATATGTAGTAGAAGTTATGTAGTGTATATAGTTATATATTGTATATATATGTAGTAGAAGTTATGTAGTGTATATAGTTATATATTGTATGTATGTGTAGTAGAAGTTATGTAGTGTATATAGTTATATATTGTATGTATATATAGTGGAAGTTATGTAGTGTATATAGTTATATATTGTATGTATATATAGTGGAAGTAACAGTAGGCGTGCTGAAATCTGTGCCGCAGGCTGTACCGCTGTTATCCTCCGGGTCTGTAGGTGGCGGTATCCACCACAACCCGCGCTGCAGCCCGCCATAAACCCGCGCAGAAGCAGCAGCAGCAGCATTAGGAGGTCGTGTTGCATTGTGGGAAGTTGAGCGGGTGAAAGATGGCGGCGCGCGTCCTCTCCCGGTGTGTCCGGACACTGAGCCGCGGCGCGGTGGTGTTTAACCGGCCTGGTGTCTCCGCGGCGGCGGCGGCGGCGCTTCCTCTCAGCCGGGGCCGAATGTTCTCTCACCTGGCGGCGGGACACAAGCCGCTGCTCGCGCAGGTCAGTGTGAGTTTCTCTCCCGGTGACCGACACGCAGGTGACCTCCGCGCGCGCACTGTATCAGCGCTCACTATAAACACTCTCACTCGCCCAGAAATCACACCTGACACCTGCACAACCTCCTGTCAGCCTCCTGTTAACCTCACAGTCCTGCAGTGCGTCATGATCACTAACTAACTAACTAACTAGCTCACTAACTAGCTACTTTCAAAATCTGTAAAATTTGTTCGTTATTTTGCTCATCACGCTTTGGTCGTTAAAGAGACGGCTGGACATGTTTATATGTTTATATATGTGTTTATATGTTTATATGTTTATATATGTTTATATGTTTATATATGTTTATATATGTTTATATGTTGTAATTTGGGTTACAGGAAGAATTAATGAATTGTATACAGAATAAAACACTTGTGTGTTGTGCTGTTGTAGGAAAATAATCAGCGACAGGGAGGTGTGACACAGTGGAGTTACTGTTACAGCACTGATTATTTTCCCATAACGGCACGTCCCTGAGTGATTTATTCCTCTTCCACCACAGCGCCTTACTAACGATTACAATTTAATCTATTCATTAAAGAATGACATGGTGTACTTTTTATCCGATTATAGTTACATTTAACGTTGAGGAACGTCAGCAAAAGAAGCTGTCACTTACGCTACGGCAGCTATAAACAGTCGTTCCCTCACCAGAATCTCTTTATTCTCTCTATTGTTGTTAATAAGACAAAAAAAAACCCAAGCTCGTCATGTTACAGAGAAACCGCAAAGCATAAGACGTAAAAACACTGTTACAGAGCGCTGACACTGGAGACTCCTTCCATAAATGTTAAATAAACATCTCCTTACAGAAATTCACCACATCGATGATTACGCACGTTTATCACTATAGAAACGATAACGTATTAGAACGAGTGCATTAATATACACTTGTGATTTCTGACCAATCAGAATGGAGAATTCAGCAGCGCTCTGCTGCGAATAAATAATAAATACTTTTCAAATATGAGACGTTACGCCTGTTACTCGTTAGTAGTTTCACAAACGCAGCTTCCTCCGTCGTTAACGGCTCATGCTGATGCCAGTAACGCTCACGTTAACTCAGGACGTTTTGTTCTAAACGGTATTTTCAGAACGTCTTGTTTTCATCCGAGTTGTTAGAGCTGTTCTCGTTATCACCGTAAATAAACACGAAATCCGTTACGGTGCGGTAAATAAGCACCAAAATCTCACGCAAGTTTCACGTTTAATATAAACGCTGCTTGGAATAATTATGTATTTATTTAACCTTTGACCCTGAATATCATCTTTCTAACACAGACGTGATGTTTAGAAGTTTTTTTGACTCTAAAGTCAGGATTCAGTCCAGGGGTTAGTTTAGCACTGATGTTCATCACGTCTCTGTTGGTCCAAACTCAGCAGAATGTAACACGTTCACATGTTAAACAGTGTGACTGCAGCGAGCGCCGCCTCTTCTAACCTCCTTCTCCTCCGTCAGACTCTCGCTGGGTTGCAGCGGCGGCGCTACGGCGACCTTCCACCTTTAACCCTGGAATCTATCAGAGATCGCGTGCTCTACGTCCTCAAACTGTACGACAAGATCAATCCAGAGCAGGTAAGGCATCAGGAGGTTCTCCGGAGAGCAGCAGCAGATCAGACACGTTCTGTGGTATTACGTGACTTACTGTGTGTGTGTTGCATAAGTATACGCCCCCCTCCTTGAACTGTAGGAACATTTTGTGATGCTGATTGAGATTTTATGTCTTGAGTTTACTCATTAAAGAAAAAACAGTAAAGTTTATAAAATTATTTACAGCTAAAAATAAAATTTGTGATTGTGTGATCAGTATCTTCGTCCCCACGTTGCTGAGGAACCCCTCCGTTAGAGCTGGTGCCATCAGACGTCACGTAGTCGCTTAATAGCGTAGCCGATCCATCAGCATGCTTGTTTTTGTGAGATGGGAGGAAACCGGAGAACCCGGAGGAAACCCAGACGGACAGAAATCATCGTTCCTGCGTGTTTGTTTTTACGGATCCTGACCTCGTCGTGTTTCTCTGTCAGCTTCAGGTCACATCTCACTTCATGAAGGATTTGGGCCTGGACAGTCTGGACCAAGTGGAGATCATCATGGCCATGGAGGACGAATTCGGTTCGTACTGATGATTTCTTTACTGATTTTTAATTCGCACCACAGAGCTGTCGAATTCTGGATTCTGATTGGTTCAGAAGGTGTTGATTAGTTTTCTATAACAGCAGCTCTGACAGTAGCGCAGGTTTATATTAATGCACTCGCTCTGATACGTTATCGTTTCTATAGCAACAGCTCGTTCACAGGGACGTGTACGGCGGACGCTTCGCTGATGATAAACGCTTTCGTCTGTCTGTCTGTGCAGGTTTTGAGATTCCGGATGCCGAAGCGGAGAAGCTGATGACTCCTGCGGAAATCGTTCAGTACATCGCAGATAAGAAGGATGTCTACGAATGAGCGCTTATCGTTCGCTGTAAGTCAGAACTCCAGCGCGGCTCATACCATAAACGTATAATTCTTTATATTTCTTTACTCTCCTTCTGTTCATCTGTCGAGCGTTAGAGATTAACGTTATTATATTTTCCTTCTTTTCAGGTACAGAGCTGTGTGTGTGTGTGTGTGTGTGTGTGTGTGTGGAGAGACGTCCGTGATGGCTAACGTGTCGCACCGGCGTGAAGTGTGTGTTGTGTTCAGCTGTAGAAGTAAACCTGCTCGTAATCCTGCGCTGGACTTGATTTGGGATCGGCAGGATCTCGCCAACCTGCTGCAGGATGTTTGGATACCGTTTATCTTTCATTAAAATAGAAACCTTTCACAGAAACATGACCAGAATAAAGTCTCTACATCCCTGATTTAGATTTCGGAGCATTTATTTACGTATTTATTTACGTCTCACTTCAGTTCAGAAATGAAGAAGATGATAGAAATATAATCTGCTACGATTCTGGACGTGTGTCTGGAAATGAATCGAGACGAATATTATCTTATCTTTATATCTGTTTATTCAATATCGTTTAAATCCTCTTTTATCAGCTTACAATCAAAACGAATTGATCAGAACTGTCTTATTGATATTTTAGAGAGTTTTTAAAGTTATTATCAAAAAGTTTAACTAAGTTCTGAACGCTGTTCCATCGCCGGGGATTTGCAGGAAAAAACTCTGCACTTAGTTCACAATGTAAAGTTTAACTGAATTTTTCGCATTAATTTCTTTCCAGACACAAAAAAATTAGATTTTTTTCCCCCACAATCGGACCTGAGACGCTTCTGCATGTTGTCTGAGATTAGATGGATATCCGATAGATGATTCATGTGACTTTTCCCAACACACTTTAATGTAAAAGAAAAATGGAATTGTGCAAATAAACGTTTATCTGAACATAGCCTTTTTTTTGAGAGAGAGAAAATAGTATTTTTTTTTTTAAACAAAAACAAGCAGTTCTAATCCTTTCATGCATAAATTATTTATACACATAAGCAGATTCTTTAGATATTGTCTTTTTTATTTAAAATTGCAAGATTTTTATTAATTTTGATTCTGTTTAAATATCAAAATATTAAAAAAAAATAAATGGATTGAGGCCAAAACAGTAAAAATAGTAACATTAAACAATAAAAAGACAAATCTTATAATGTTTTAATGTATTAACAGTCAGGTCTAAAATATATAACGCTGAAGACTTTTTTTTTTTTTTTTTTTTAGAAAATATAATTTTTGAACATAAAAAAATGTTTAGACCTGCTGCATGAAGCAAAGAAGTAAAAAAAGTCCACTAATTTAAAACAAACAAAACTTAGTTTTTAAAAATCTTTTTTTTTGTTATTAATAAAAGTTACTAAAGAATGAGTGACAAATATTCTAGAGAGCTAGAGAAGTTTATTTGCTTTAATTTACAGTAAAGCTCTCGGATTTATCTTTGTACAGCACGTTGGTCAGCTGCTGCTGTGATTAATTGTGCTTTAGAAATAAAGTAAAGAAACAAGAAGAAAGAAAGAAAGAAATGATTTGGAGGTGATTTTACATCTTATAGTTTTCTAAAACATACAAAAGAGCCTGAAATTGACTGTCCCTGAGTGTGGACGCTGTGCATGAAAGGGTTAATGACGATGATTTTTGTTAGAACAGATAAATAGTTTCGTTAAAGATCAACAGTTTATTCATTTAAAATGTATATTTATTTTATTTTGGACAATGTCATTTTGACATTTTGGGCTTGGACCTTTATTTTTTGCTCTGGAGTGTATTAGATTTGTCTTGGCTACATCTGATGAAGCAGAAGATTGGATTCTGATCGGACATCGTCCCGCACTCTGTAGCAGTTTAAAGCAGGTTGAGTTGAAGGCCAGTGAAGCTCAGAGTAAAGGAAGCTACATGTTTCCTCCTGTGAGTGTCAGGAGTCACTGTGTGTAACCTTTCCTTCTGAAGAGCCATAACACACACACACACACACACACACACACACTCCCTCCCTCTGTCTCTGTGTGTGTGTGTGGCTTCAGGCATTTCCATATGTGTGTCTGGGACTCAAACTTTAAATATTTTGTTGATGATGGTTTGCTGTGTTGGAGGAAATAAACTTCACATGTGAAAATAAATGAATGGAGTAAAAGTCACGTGACACTAAAATCACGTCCTACATGTGAAAAATGTGTAAAAAAAATTTACATGTGCAAATAGTTAATCATGTAAAAGTGCATGAAAATAAATTAATCTTAAAATTAATTATTTAAAAAAACAATCGCGTGAAAATAAGTGATTTGTAAAACAGTAACTGAGACTCACAACCATCAATAAAACATCAAATAAAATAAATTAATCACGCGAAATTAAATGACTCGTGTGTAGAAAAGGAATGAGAAGGTGAGTATCACTCTTAATAAATAAATAAATAAATAAATAAATAAATTTTAAAAAGGATGAAAAGAAATTGTTTTAAACAAATCACACTTGAATGTAAAAACACACTGCATGTGAAAGGTGTGTAAAAACCACGTGACTTTCCTGTGCACACGTGAGTTTATATTTAAAGTGTGTGTGTGTATGTGAGTGAATGTGTGTGTGTGTGAGTGAGTGAATGTGTGTGTGAGAGTGTGTGTGTGAGTGTGTGAGTGAGAGTGTGTGTGTGTGCGTGTGTGTGTGTACGTGTGTGAGTGAATGTGTGAGTGTGAGTGAGGGAGTGTGTGTGTGTGTGTGTGTGTGTGTGAGTGTGAGTGAATGAGTGTGTGTGTGTGTGAGTGAATGAGTGTGTGTGTGTGTGTGAGTGTGTGAGTGTGAGTGAATGAGTGTGTGTGTGTGTGTGTGAGTGTGAGTGAATGAGTGTGTGTGTGTGTGTGAGTGTGAGTGAATGAGTGTGTGTGTGTGTGTGTGTGTGAGTGAATGAGTGTGTGTGTGTGTATGTGAGTGTGAGTGAATGAGTGTGTGTGTGTGTGTGTGAGTGTGAGTGAATGAGTGTGTGTGAGTGTGTGTGTGTGAGTGTGTGTTAGTGTGATTGTGTGTGTGTGAGTGTGTGTGTGAGTGTGATTGTGTGTGTGAGAGTGTGTGTGTGTGTGTGTGAGTGAGAGTGTGTGAGTGTGAGTGAGGGAGTGTGTGTGTGTGTGTGTGTGTGTGAGTGTGAGTGAATGAGTGTGTGTGTGTGTGAGT
Source organism: Pangasianodon hypophthalmus (assembly GCF_027358585.1). NCBI lineage: Eukaryota > Metazoa > Chordata > Actinopteri > Siluriformes > Pangasiidae > Pangasianodon > Pangasianodon hypophthalmus. The sequence goes on from NC_069735.1 coordinate 691,366, forward strand.
GAATGAGTGTGTGTGTGTGTGTGAGTGTGTGAGTGTGAGTGAATGAGTGTGTGTGTGTGTGTGTGAGTGTGAGTGAATGAGTGTGTGTGTGTGTGTGAGTGTGAGTGAATGAGTGTGTGTGTGTGTGTGTGTGTGAGTGAATGAGTGTGTGTGTGTGTATGTGAGTGTGAGTGAATGAGTGTGTGTGAGTGTGTGTGTGTGAGTGTGTGTTAGTGTGATTGTGTGTGTGTGAGTGTGTGTGTGAGTGTGATTGTGTGTGTGAGAGTGTGTGTGTGTGTGTGTGAGTGAGAGTGTGTGAGTGTGAGTGAATGAGTGTGTGTGAGTGTGTGTGTGTGAGTGTGTGTGAGTGTGATTGTGTGTGTGTGAGTGTGAGTGAATGAGTGTGTGTGAGTGTGTGAGTGTGAGTGAATGAGTGTGTGTGAGTGTGTGTGTGTGAGTGTGTGTGAGTGTGATTGTGTGTGTGTGAGTGAATGAGTGTGTGAGTGTGTGTGTGTGTGAGTGAATGAGTGTGTGAATGTGTGTGTGTGTGTGTGTGTGTCAGAGCTCGGACCCTCAGCAGGTTTCAGTTGTACAGACTCCATCTTTATGAGACAGTAAGGGGTTTCCGGTGTCTTGCGCGCGCTCCCTGCAGCGAAAAGGCCTTTAATTGCAGTCAGATGGCGGCGCGCGCGGTCCAGCTTGCAGGGGGCGCGCGTGTGCGCGCGTGTGCGTGCGCGTGCGCGCCTCCGTCCGTCCGTCTGTTTTTTGCGCGTCTCTCCGTTCGGCTGGGTGTCGTGTCGCGCGCGCGCTGTGAGTGTGTGTGAGTGTGTGTGAGTGTGTGAGGCGCTTCTGTTAGCAGTGAGAGACTGAGAGTCATTAAATAAATGTAATAAAAAGAAGGTAATACACTAAAAGCGCGCGCGCGCGTGTGTGTGTGTGTGTGTGAGTGAGATGTTTCCTCTAAACGCGGATTCGGTTCCTTCAGAGGTCCTGAGAGAGCTGCAGCGGTGTGGAGTTTATTCTGTCTGAGGGAATGTTTCCTGTCACAACATGCGACTTCTGCACGTCTGTCTGCTGTTTACCTTCATCACAGGTGAGCTGCTGCATTTCTCTCTTACACACTGAACCTAAAGCCAGCAGCTCTGACAGACTCCATCGCTGGCGGATCCCAGAGTAATCCACTGGATCCCAGAGTAATCTACTGGATCCCAGAGTAATCCACTGGCTCACACGCAGCGAATAACCGCCACACCTTCGCTCTCACCTCTCACACGCCTGGGAGTTTATTCCTGTACTGAATAAAACGTATATATCAGTCTCATCGCTGTTACACTTTTATTTACTAAACTTTAATATACTAAAACATCAGTTTAATAATTTAAAGATCGATAACATAAACTGAAATCGCTGACACTGGAGACTCCTTCCACATCAGTGGATTGTTTTGTCGGTTAACAAGTTCTTTTTAATGCGTAGCTTTAGATTATGAGCCGTTACTATGGAAACGATGACATATTAGAATGTATTAGAGCGGAGGAAATTGTTCGTTGATTAATCTAAAGGTTAACAAGGCTGACGTTAAAGAAATATATAAAATAGTCAGTTTTTTTTTGCTAAATATAGAAGTTATTAGCTTTATATATAAGTATATATGCTGTAAATATAGTAATTATTAGCTACTATTAAATTATGTAAGGAATAAAACACGACAGGACACTTCCGAAAGTGCTTTACTTCTGTACGAGAAATTACAATTTATTATTTACTCACGAACGAGTCGTCATATTTTTTCGTTAATAGTGTTATCACTTACGTTATAGCAGCTATAAAAAAGTCACCAGCTTCAAGTTATTCTCTCCCTTGAAGCTAATAATAATAATATAAAAAAAAAAAAAAGACGTAGCTATGTTACAGAGAAACCGCAGACCGTAAACTCCTCCTTCCATCTTGGAAAACTGTTACAAATCACTGACACTGGAGACTCCTTCCATATCAACGAGTATTTCCTTGTCGTTAAGAAGTTCTTTTTAATTCGTAGCTTTAGATTATCCATGTGTGAGCTGTTACTATGGAAACGATAACGTATTAGAACGAGTGGAGGAAGTTGTTCGTTGATTATTCGAAAAGTCAACAAGGCTAACGTTAAAGAAATATGTAAATGATTAGCTAGTCTTTTGCTAAATATAGACGTTATTAGCTTTATAGACGTTACAGTGTTTATTCCGTTAGCTTTTACTAAACACTAAAGCGTTTCTCATCAGTTGATTAATCTGAAGTTTAGTAGGCTAACTATTAAAATGAATTATTAGCTATCATCAAATTATCATTGAAAAGTGTTACAGGTTTTTAGCTATTAGTTTATATCGAATACTAGGACGTTTATTCACCTAAAGCTCAGCAGACTAACATTAAAGACTAACATCTAGACGTTAGCGTGTTTATTAGTGTTTATTAGTGTTTATTAAGTTATTAGCCTAAACTTTCTTACAGGAAGGGAAGAAACGTAATGTGTTTAAATTGTAATAAAAAGCACTAACAGCTCCAATACACATGATGATGCTGATGAGCCTCGAAGCTCCACGTCCCTGACGGAGCTGTAGTTTATAAACGAGTTGATCCATATAAACGTAGATAAATGTGGCGAGATCGTCCTGTCAGAAGTGACGCGAGTCTGCGGAGGAGCGGTTCTGATCGCTACGCCTTTCCTTTACGTCTGAAAACCAGCAGCGATCAGAACCAGAATCGGATCGTCTGTAGGTTGATTATCTACGCACGCCAGAATCAAACCGTCTGGATTAAAGTCGTTCGTCTAGACAGGGATACAGACGTGAGGATGAAATTTGGGAATGACGCAGTTGTAGTAGAGGGGAAGGGCGAGAACGTGACGTCAGACAAAAACGTCAGAGATCCGCGAGAGGTACGTCTGAGTAAAGTGTGTGTACTGCGTGGAAGAGTGAAGTTTAAAAACGAAAAGTTTTGATCTCTTTTCTACATGAAAGCAACAATTTACTGATGACTCGTGATTATGTCAAGTTTCTGTATAAAACATTTTATTTTCATCTTAAATGATCCGAATTTGAATTGTTCAGAGGTCCATAAAGTTCAAAAAAGTGAAAAGTGGAAAATTATTTAAACGTTTCAGAGGGAAAAACATTCAGTAGTTCCTTCAGTTCCTTCAGGGTTGAAAATCTCTGCCCTTGAAGTGTTCAAGAAATTCCTGTTTCCATTCATATCAGTGTGTGTGTGCGTGTGCGTGTGTGTGTGTGTGTGTGTGTGTGTGTGTGTGTGGGTGTGTGTGCGTGTGTGGGTGTGCGTGTGTGTGTGTGTTATTGTTTCCCAGGATTTAACACATCAGAGGAGGATCCTGATCCATCTCAAATTCCGTACACGGACTCCGACCGCGACCTCGCGTCTCCCTCTCGGGACCGCTCCACCGGCGTGACCCGCCTCCTGTACATTTTTGGGCTCAGGATTGCGCACACACTCTGGACTGCGAGTGTTCGTCAGGGCGGAGGGTACTCCGGATCGGGCGATAAGACCAGGCTCCCTTTTGTTCCACAGGAAAGCACACACAATGGACAGGAAAAAGCTGGAAGCGTGATCTCTGACCTCGCTTACACGGCTACGCACTCACTCACTGATTCCAAGCTCTCGTTTACAGAAAAAGAACAAGATTCGAGTCTCTCGAGTGCTGAAACACGATGGCCGGGACTTTCTGTGAGCACGCTGACCACAGCGACGAGCGCAAATTCAAATACGGGAGCGAGCACGCTTCCGGAAAAAGCTCCACATACTACAAAAATATACTCGGATGCACATAATGACAGGGACGCGCCGTTAGTTCGCTCCGATGCGCTCAATGCACTTGCCTCAAAAATCTTTCATAGTGGTGACATCACCGTGATGTCATCAGCATCTACGGTCAGTCGACCTCATTTAACTACTCTTGGAAATGAAGCTTCAGTCACAGAACTCGAGACTTCTGAATCGCAGCGTTTTCATGATGTCACTGACGGACGTGACGCGTCAGTGATGTCATCATCGCACACAGCCAATGAGGGAAGAAATGCGGTTCGTCATTCGAGCGAAACATTCACGACTAATCGCTTTCCTCATCCTAATCATATGAACCAAAACAACGCAGATTTGTCCGTCACTGATGAATCGAACTTTCCAAGTGACTCGGTGTCAGAGCTCGAGGTCTCCAAGTTCAGCAGTGTCACGTATATAAGCGGCGGCGCGATGAGGTCATCAGCAAACACGGACACGTCGGAGATAGAGGCGAGCCGAACGAATCGCTTACCCCGATCGACTCATATCAATGAAAATGTTTCTATTCATACACACTCGTCGCTGGTTGATGATTCAAACACCGTGACTGACACTCCCATCTCTTCAGTTTCACATCGTCAGATTGATGCGTCAACGCTTTCAGATAGTCACGTAGACGCTTCGGAAAATACTGCAAACAGGAAAAGGACAGAGTATTACTCATACACTCCGTATTACACCAGTTCCCCCAACACTGACTCGACACCACCTGAGTCAGCTACCACACAGGCTTCACACACCATCCACAGTGAACACACTGCAGTCCCTGAGCAAACTACTGAGCAACAGATGAGTGACGCTAACACGCAGCACACGTCTTCTGAAATTCTTCCTACGCAGTCGGATTGGAGTTCTGTTCCATCAACGAGACAGGACTTCACCTCTGCATCAGCCTCGTATTCAGCAAACACACTCGGTCAGGGTGATCCGATGAACGCTACCACGCTTCCGACTAGCTTCCTAACGTCTCTTATCACCACCCAGCGAAATGATCCTACCACGACGCTCGAGGCTCCATATGACACAACGGAAACAAAATCTAGCACTGGCACTGAAATACAGACGCAAAAAGATAACGATAACGAGATAATAACTATAACATCAGAGTCAAATAATCCGTCTCACGTGACGACTCTTAGCGCTGAATCTAGACCGACGACCGTCACACACTACACTTCATCGACTTCCAGGAACGATCCCGCGACACCTACGACTCCGAATCCTGCTGTTACACCACCGTCACGTCTCACATCTCCGTCGACACACACACTCGACGCCGTTACCACCAGCACACCACCGGCAAACCTTCACACCAGTCAGACGGGTCGCCATATAACGACGACCCGATGGGCTGAGACACGAATCCCAAACCTCCTCACTACAAGCAGAAACACGCCGATCGTCCAGCGGCACAATACTACAGCAACAACAGCAACAACAACAACAACAACAACATCAGCAACAACAACAACAGCATCAGCAACAACAACAACAGCATCAGCAACAGCAACAACAACAACAGCATCAGCAACGACAACAACAGCATCAGCAACAACAACATCAACAGCATCAGCAACAACAACATCAACAGCATCAACAGCAGCAACATCAACAACAGCATCAGCAACAACAATAACAACAACATCAACAGCATCAACAGCAGCAACATCAACAGCAGCATCAACCACAACAACACAGCAAGCACACACAAACACTCGCTCTCAGCCTGGAACACACACACCTTTAACACCTGGAACCACTCAAACGTCTTCGCGCCGCACCTTCGCTACGAAAACCGACAAAGACTGGTCACACAAGGGGCGGGTCTTCATCACGGAGGACCAACCAGCAAACATCAGTGGTGCGTAATTACACAGACGCACATCGAATCACACCATTAATTATGGCAGGAATAAAACTCTTCGGGTTGTGCTGTTGTAGGAAAATAATCAACGATGAACAGCAGAGTTACTGTTACAACCCAAGAAGCTGATACTTTCGATATAGTTATTTTCCAATAACAGGTTGTTTCATTCCTCTTATACCACGGCAATTTGCTGTTTTTATTCTTTAAAGAACAGCACGTCATACTTTTTATCCTTTTACAGTTACATTTAATTATAGCAGCTATAAACATTCGTTCCTTCACCAGTCCCTCTTTTTCTCTCCCTCTTGAGACAAAAAAAAAAAAACAAATTTCAAAGCATCAGCTCCTGACACTGGAGACTCCTTCCATAAATGTTTATTAAACGTCTCCTTGCAGGAAAACCTCAGCATATCAACGATCTTTTTAACGAGCTGTTGCTATAGAAACGATAACGTTGTAATGTAAACCTGTGACTTGCAGCTGCACTACAGTCAGAGCTGCTGCTCTTGGAAACTAATCAATAAAATATATTATTGTGTGTTTTAGTGGAAACATTCCAAGTGCTGCTGCAGGTGATACTGGAGGAAAACTCGCCCCCGTACGCAGGACTCGTGGAGGTATTGATGTGATTGTACACTGCGTCACTTCTTTTGGCTCCTCCTACAGAAAGGGGGCGTGGTTTATTGATGTATGGCGATTACTACATGATTTCCTCCTAGGGTTAACTCCTACTCCTTGTGGCTCTGAGAACTTTTATAACACAGTTTTACTCAACTTTCAAATAAGAGGTTTTTTTTTTTTAGTTGTTAAATACAATTCGAAGAATATGTTTATTAGTAAATCTCAGAAATTTTATACACACCTGCCCAGGAATGCTTTATAAATGATATGAATATTACCAAGATTATGTTAATGGTATTTTAATGATGTTGAAATGACAAAAGATACAGATAAATACAAATTTTAGTCACATTGAACATCATCTGTTTAACATCTGGTTTTGTTGGTCTGTGCCTAAAAATATTTATCGTGTTCTTAATAAATTCGATTTTTTTTTTCACGTTCTGTAAATTTGACGTTCAGAATGATTCATTGCTTAATCGATATGGATTGTTGATCTTCTGTATGCAGGTGGAACCATTTTTACAAAATGTGGCAGGATACCAAGGCCAGCATGTTACCTGGCTCAGGTAGGGAAGTCACGAGGAGTGTATCATGGCAAGCTGTTTTAGCTTTCAGTAGTAGCAAGTCAACTTTTTACTTTTTTTAAAATGCAACCTTTACTAGTCAGAATTCAAATTCAAGATATATGTGTGACAAAATTTGAATTAATTATATTTTTTACTAGCACAAATTGTATTTTTACTAGACAAAATTCACCAAATTTAAAAAATTCATACAAATTTGACTAGTAAGAATTCCACGCTTCAGTTTCAACTAGTCTTAATTAAATTACAGAGATCTACAGTTATATTTTAGAGATCTGAAATGAAAACATCTTGTGTAAATATGTGAATTCACAAAAATCTGAATTTTTACTAGTCAACACTGAATACCTGGAAGATGGAAGATAGACCTGGAATATGTGGATATGTGGACCGGGAATTTTTAGTCAGCGTTGAATTACAGATATCTTTGATATGTACGGAGCCCCTAAGGGGACAGGATGATGGAAAAAATATGAGATGGGAGGAAAATTTATATTTCAATGCAAATCGATTGCAAATTTCAATTTTTTTTCTGTTCTCTTGCGAACTCAAATATCTTCGCGAGAGAACGCAAAAGTTTTTTAGGGAACACCAAGATTTGCGAGCGAATGCAAAAGCATTGAAATATAAATTTTCCTCCCATTTCATTTTTTTTCCATCACCACGTCCCCTGAGGGGCTCCGTAGCTATAAATTTTGTCTAGTAAAAATATAATTCTGAATATTTAATTTCAAATTCTGCCTAAAAAAATTGTATTGTTACCAGTAAAAATGAAAGTATGACGTGTTACAGTTCTGCCATCAAAAGCTAAAACGACTTACCATATTATAGGTGTGTGTGTGTGTGTGATAGTTTACTCCAAGAGGTTGTGATGTAACGCATTGCTCAACATTAATAGTTTCATTGTTGAGATGTTTACAGGTGTTAGATTTTTAGCCTTTATTCTCTTAACCAGTCATGACCGTCTTATATACTGTAATCACTACTTAACTGTGATGATAATTTGTGTTATAATTATTAATAAACTGCAACAACCATCAATATTATATATTTATGACGTATATTTCTATCAGATGTTTGCTGTAATCCATCTGTAATCGTACAAACATCATCAATATTGACGTTAATATACAGGCAAATGAATAAATCCACTTCTGTGATTATTATTTTTTTTTTAAATCAACGTTCAGCGGTCCAGTTCTGCAGTCCGTGGTCACGTTCAGGACAGCGGAGGCGGTCTCGTGGCTCGGGAGGGCGGAGTCTCTCTTACAAGAGGCAGGGCTGAGACCGCTTCCAGCACGGGGGGTTTTTGTGAGCGGTGTCCGGGTGAAAAACATCACAGTGGGAGGTCAGAATAACACTCACACACATACACACACACACACACACACACACACACACACACACAGGTCCAGAGACATGTACAATCACTTCCAAGCCACACTGAAGATGTTCTGGTGGCTCGTGGTGACCCAAAACCTTTCCTTTAATGTAACATGATGCTGATTTATATTTCAATACAAAACCCGAGGTCCAGTTTGTGTTATTCTGTCTCTGTGTGTGTGTGTGTGTGTGTGTGTGTGTGTGTGTTTCAGGTCTGCACAGTGATGTGTGTTCTTGGTTGTTTTCTTGTCCGTCCGACTTCTACTGCGTCTCTTTCGAGAGGAACGTCACCTGTAGATCCGTCTGCCACTCCGAGTACTGCAAGAACCACGGCATCTGTGTCCATCGGTCCGGACAGCACCCAGTCTGCCAGTGAGGGTCATGCTAATGAGGACCGTTAATAGTTATAAGTGGTGTAAGCAGTTGCCTAGCAACCCCAAACCACCAGGGGCCCCGTAAGAATGCAGGATTTAAAATAGAATAAAATTTTTATCAGGTTTAAGGTATAATCCATCATGATCTATAATGACAAATCAAGCCAAGAATTTCAGTTAGTTTTTGTAAATTTAGTTAGATTTTTAATAAATGCACAAAAATTTCAAAGAAACAAAACAGTAAATTTAATCCATTTTTATTTAAATTCATAACACAAAAAAGTGAGGCGCAGACTGTGAGAGCCGCGAGTTGCACGTCAGGTGCCGATGTGGCGGATCAAACCCCGGGTCAGTATCAGTCTGGAAAACCTAGGTGTAGGTGTTGAGTTATAAGGAGAGCTGTGATGGTGGACACGAGCTTCCATGCTGCGCGCTCTCAGTTTCAGACTCACTGATTTAAGCCGCCATGTTGTGGTTTTAAGAAAAGATAAAACAGTGTTATGTGACTGACAGATTTGTGTGTGTGTGTGTGTGTGTGTGTGTGTGTGTGTGTGTGTGTGTGTTTGAATTGAACTGCGACTTGATCCGATCTTTGCTGTTGTTTATCTGCAGCATTTAGCATCGCTAACAAAAGAGTTTAAACATAGCGATATCCAGAAGCAGTTTTATGCTATAAGTACAAAAAAGACGACTAGATGTCTACTTTGCTGAATTACAGGTCAACAATTAAAAATGCAAAAAAACAAACAAATAAATAATTAAGATTGATTAATTAATACATAATACATTTTTATAAATAAATGAATAAATAATCATTTAAATTATGAAATTCCTGAAAGATCTGATGAATTTTTCCCCAAAAGTCCTGTTTTTCTGGAAACTTTGTGTACTATGCTCAATTTTTGTACTTGTCTTTTGCTAAAATATACTTTTTATATATTTACGGTGCCCCCTGGTGGCGGCTAAGTAAGTGACGGCTTATAGCGATCATTATATAGTGTATGTTCAGCCCTGATGTTAATGGACACACCGTCTTATCATATATCGAGAATAAATGTCTGGTTATTTTCTATACTGTATGTTGTTGGTACTGTTGTTTTAGCTGTGCGTGTGTGTGTGTGTGTGTGTGTAGGTGTCCTGTGGGTGAGGATTTCTGGTTCATGGGTCAGCGCTGTGACCTCCGCATGACGCAGCAGAGATTAGCCGGTGTGTGTTTTGGTGTTTTGGCCGCCATAGCAGCGCTGATGGGGCTCCTGGCTTATCTAGCTGTACAGCGCTTTAAGAAAATGCTTATTCAGGCCAAAGCAGAGCAGACACAGAGCAGGTACACACACACACACACACACACACACACACACACACACACACACACACTAGAACAACTACACTGAGCGCATGAGATGTTATTTTGGTCTTGCTGTTGTTATTGGAAAGTGTGAGCAGGAAATCGTTGGTCAGTCAAAACAAACCAGAGGGGCTGTGTGGAGTGTACGCTCGCTCAGAAACACACAGGACTGAGGTATGCAGCTGAAAAATGTGTGTGTGTGTGTGTGTGTGTGTGTGTGTGTGTGAAGTTACCGCAGGTTTAACCACTTCGATGAGCTGTCAGCTCGTTTTTGGAGAAGATCCTGGCCCGGCTCGGAGGACTCTCTGGACAACACCGCGTTCAGCCGCTCTGATGAGTTACTGCACATGAGAGCGCTGGACCGCGCCTGCTGTTACCATGACGACACACTCTCCATCGCCTCCACCTACCCAGATAGTGTTACACACCTCAACACGGTGTATCCTCACAGGTGGGAGTGCATGGAATTTATACTTTATATATAAAAATACACCGAACGTGTGGCAGAAAGTCACCGAATGTGTGCTTTCGATGGACGGACGACATTAATAACGACTTTTTAGAGTATTTTTAATGTAACTCCATCATAGTTAACATCATACAGTCATCCAGCGTACAGTCTAACAGCTCATTTATTCATCTGTGCTCCATACAGCAGCTGTGTTTCCTGAACAGCTAATATCATTAACCAGGGTTGCCAGGTTTCAGCAAAATCTCCACCTCAGCTACATCTCAAAACCCCTGAAACTTCCCCCGAAAAACTGGACGCACTTTTCTTCTTTTTCTCAGCTTTTTCTCAGGGAAACATCCACTCCATAATTCCCTCTCTCAATCTTTACTATATTTCTTACAATTGGTATGAAACAGTTCTGTACATCACACACACACACTGTCTGCACTTACACTCTGCCTTTGTTTGTGTAAATTCATTTGATTTAATTCTTTGCATGTATGAATTCTGCCTCAATGGGCCTCTATTAGTGCTCGTTTGTTGCAGTTCCCATGTTTGACCACTAGGGGCAGTAATAACTCTGTGGCACAAACTGGAGCAATGAGAGCGCTGCGATACGATTGCGTAGAACAGCGAGCGAATCAACGGAACATCTGTCACATAGCAACACTTTAAAATCTTTGGTCACTGAAAAAGTGTTTCAGTTTTTGAATTTAAAATGTACGGAGTTGTGAAAGATTAACATTTAACAGTTGCGTCATTGTGTATTTTTTGTTTGTTTGTTTGTTTGTTTGTTTGTTAGCTCTCAGTATCATTGGGACATGAGCATGTGCAGCCTAGCGGACGGCGTGATCGATTCAGGAAAGGCGAGTGACCTGTCCGTGTGCAGCTGGCCGATCGAACCCATCCAGTGGACGCCTTTCCCTTTACTACAGCAGCTCAGAAATACAAACACGGTAAGACACACACACACACACACACACACACACACACAGGCCTGTCACGATAACTACTTTTGTTGGACGATTTTTTTGTCCCAGAAATAATTGCGATAAACGATATTACTGTGAGTTTAAAACCATTTTATGCCACTGATGAATATTCAGACATTGGAATTGGAAAGTCAAAAAAAATTAAATATCCTAAATAAATAAAACATAAATAAAATAAAACCAAAACGATAAATAAAATTGACTCTCCGGCTCCGTTAACAAAAATTCCACTATCTCGCGTGTCATTTTTTCAACAGTATGTTTTATAAAATCAGTGCTAGTGCTTGCTACACATCTTAAATTTGAATGCAGACAGTTTTTGCGTTCTAATGTGCATTTTTATCTTAAATTTGGCGAATATTCGAAGTCGGAATGTTAATTTGAGAGCCGTAGAGCAGGCGAGAGGACAGAAGCGGTGCGAGTGGCTAAAATGTCGGTGACATTCATTCTTATGTAAACACAATAGCAAGGTCACGTCTATATATCGGAGGATAAGTCGATGATGTAATTATCGTGACAGGCCTACACACACACACACACACACACACACACACACACACACACACACACACTCTCTCACACATACACAGACACACACACACACACACACACACTCTAACACACACACACACTCACACACACACACACACACACACACACACACATTTTCCAATACACGTCATTATTTTAAGCAGATTGTAATTAAGTGTGTTCTTCTGCGTGTCTCAGGTGAAACCCTCTCGTCCTCGGTCGTACTGCGAGGGCATGGAGCTGGTGGGTCTGGAGAAGAGCCGGACGGCGTAGCGAGGGATTAGTGAAGGTCGTAACACACACTCAGGACTCAGGACACTCGGTGCGGATGCAGTTACTTTACTTGAAATGGTAGAAGCGACGCGTGTAACGCAACACGGAGTATTTCTATGGGAGACGCTCTTTCTTTATGAAAGATTATTGTGGTGTTTTTTTGACATAATTTGAATTAAACATTACTCTTTATAGACCTCTGTGTGTGTGTGTGTGTGTGTGTGTGTGTGTGTGTGGCCTTACACAGTGTGACATGGAAAAGCTTTTAACATGAATATTCCTGAACGCTTCACACACACAGCAGACCAGCGCACTACACACCAGCGCACTACACACCGCACTACACACCAGCGCACTACACACCAGCGCACTACACACCAGCGCACTACACACCGCACTACACACCAGCGCACTACACACCGCACTACACACCAGCGCACTACACACCGCACTACACACCCGCGCACTACACACCGCACTACACACCAGCGCACTACACACCAGCGCACTACACACCAGCGCACTACACACCGCACTACACAACGCACTACACACCAGCGCACTACACACCGCACTACACACCAGCGCACTACACACCGCACTACACACCAGCGCACTACACACCGCACTACACACCGCACTACACAACGCACTACACACCAGCGCACTACACACCAGCGCACTACACACCGCAATACACACCACACTACACACCACACTACACACCCGCGCACTACACACCCGCGCACTACACACCAGCGCACTACACACCAGCGCACTACACACCGCACTACACACCGCACTACACACCAGCGCACTACACAACGCACTACACACCAGCGCACTACACACCAGCGCACTACACACCGCACTACACAGCGCACTACACACCGCACTACACACCAGCGCACTACACACCAGCGCACTACACACCAGCGCACTACACACCGCACTACACAGCGCACTACACACCAGCACACTACACACCAGCACACTACACACCGCACTACACACCGCACTACACACCAGCGCACTACACACCGCACTACACACCGCACTACACACCAGCGCACTACACACCAGCGCACTACACAACGCACTACACACCAGCGCACTACACACCGCACTACACACCGCACTACACACCAGCGCACTACACACCAGCGCACTACACACCAGTGCACTACACACCGCACTACACACCAGCGCACTACACACCGCACTACACACCGCACTACACACCAGCGCACTACACAACACACTACACACCGCACTACACACTGCACTACACACCAGCGCACTACACACCGCACTACACACCGCACTACACACCGCACTACACACCAGCGCACTACACACCGCACTACACACCGCACTACACACCGCACTACACAGCGCACTACACACCGCGCTACACACCGCACTACACACCAGCGCACTACACAACGCACTACACACCAGCGCACTACACACCAGCACACTACACACCGCACTACACACCGCACTACACACCAGCGCACTACACACCAGCACACTACACACCGCACTACACACCGCACTACACACCAGCGCACTACACACCGCACTACACACCGCACTACACACCGCACTACACACCAGCGCACTACACACCAGCACACTACACACCGCACTACACACCGCACTACACACCAGCGCACTACACACCAGCGCACTACACACCAGCACACTACACACCGCACTACACACCGCACTACACACCAGCGCACTACACACCGCACTACACACCAGCGCACTACACAACGCACTACACACCAGCGCACTACACACCAGCGCACTACACACCAGCGCACTACACACCGCACTACACACCAGCGCACTACACACCGCACTACACACCGCACTACACAACACACTACACACCGCACTACACACTGCACTACACACCAGCGCACTACACACCGCACTACACAACACACTACACACCACACTACACACTGCACTACACATCCGCGCACTACACACCAGCGCACTACACACCCGCACACTACACACCAGCGCACTACACACCAGCGCACTACACACCAGCGCACTGCACACCCGCGCACTGCACACCACACTACACACCCGCGCACTGCGCACCACACTACACACCCGCGCACTACACACCAGCACACTACACACCGCACTACACACCAGCACACTACACACCGCACTACACACCCGCGCACTGCACACCCGCGCACTGCACACCGCACTACACACCGCACTACACACCACACTACACACCGCACTGCACACCCGCGCACTGCACACCCGCGCACTACACACCACACTACACACCACACTACACACCCGCGCACTACACACCAGCACACTACACACCAGCACACTACACACCAGCACACTACACACCGCACTGCACACCAGCGCACTACACACCAGCGCACTACACACCGCACTACACACCAGCGCACTACACACCGCACTACACACCGCACTACACAACGCACTACACACCAGCGCACTACACAACGCACTACACACCAGCGCACTACACACCTGCGCACTACACACCTGCGCACTACACACCAGCACACTACACACCGCGCTACACACCACACTACACACCGCGCTACACACCACACTACACACCGCACTACACACCACACTACACACCAGCACACTACACACCAGCGCACTACACACCAGCGCACTACACACCGCGCTACACACCAGCGCACTACACACCGCACTACACACCAGCGCACTACACACCAGCGCACTACACACCACACTACACACCGCACTACACACCGCACTACACACCAGCGCACTACACACCAGCGCACTACACACCACACTACACACCGCACTACACACCGGCGCACTACACACCTGCGCACTACACACCAGCGCACTACACACCAGCGCACTACACACCAGCACACTACACACCGCGCTACACACCAGCGCACTACACACCAGCACACTACACACCGCGCTACACACCAGCGCGCTACACACCGCGCTACACACCGCACTACACACCAGCACACTACACACCGCACTACACACCGCAATACACACCGCGCTACACACCAGCGCACTACACACCGCACTACACACCGCAATACACACCGCGCTACACACCAGCGCACTACACACCGCACTACACACCGCACTACACACCGCAGAAATGTGTCAGTTACTGATGATATAGTTATAATAATATATATTTAATAATATATACGTAGTATTGGGAATATAGTAACATATTAATACATTCATTCCTCTACATTTATTAAAATTAATTATAACCAACAAAATGTTTTTAAGTACACCATTTCTTTCTTTATTTCTTTAAAACTTTTTTGACTTTCTTTTTCTTTCTTTCTTTAAAAACATTTTCTTTTAAACTTTCTTTTTACTTTTTCTTTCTTAATTTTAAGCTTTTCTTTCTTTCTTTCTTTCTAGAAAACGCTTTCTTTTCTTTTTATTTCCTTCTTTTTAAAAACATTTTCTTTTCTGTTTTTCTTTTTTCTTTAAATCTTTTTCTTTTAAACTTTCTTTTTACTTTTTCTTTCTTAATTTAAAACTTTTGCTTTCCTTCTTTCTTTAGAACATTTTCTTTCTTTCTTGTTCATGATCGTTTCTTCTTTCCTTCTTTCCTGAACTTTTCAGCCGCTAAACTGAATCACCTGACTGCACTCTAATATTTTAACTTTCTCTAGTATTTTTTATTAATTGCATTAAGATTCAGTGTGACATTGTTTATACTTTTTATTATTATTATTATTATTATTATTATTATTATTATTATAGATTTGTAAAAGAAACCCATTAGTATGATCATCACTGTGAACAATATTTTATTTGATTAATTTGTTTCTACATGATTGAATCCAAGTGGCCAGATAATTAAGAACAGAACAGTTAAATATCAATTATAACTAGTAAGAAGCCTCTTTTTTCTTTCCATTTCTCTCTAAAGCAGCTTTTCAAATGTTATGTGCACGAGCCAAAGATGCAGTTTGTTTAA